>NC_034190.2:24886310-25181310 GCF_002021735.2 Oncorhynchus kisutch
CACACACACACATACATACATACATACATATACACCCGAAGCCACTCCTGCATTGTCTTGGCTGTGTACTTAGGGTCGTTGTTCTGTTGGAAGGTGAACCTTCACCCCAGTTTGAGGTCCTGTGTGCTCTGGAGCAGGTTTTCATCAAGGATCTTTCTTTACTTTGCTCTGTTCATCTTTCCCTCGATCCTGACTAGTCCCCCAGCAGGGACTAGTCTCCCAGTCCCTGCTGCTGAAAAACATCCCCAGAGAATTTTGTTTCTCATGGTCTGGGAGTCCTTTAGGTGCTTTTTGGCAAATTCCAAGCAAGCTGTCATGTGCCTTTTACTGAGAAGTGGCTTCTGTCTGGCCACTCTACCATAAAGGCCTGATCGATGGAGTGCTGCAGAGATGGTTGTCCTTCTGGAAGGTTCTCCCATCTCCACAGAGGAACTCTGGAGCTCTATGAGAGTGATCATCGGGTTCTTGGTAACCTCCCTGACAAAGGTCCTTCTCCCCGATTGCTCAGTTTGGCCAGACTGACAGCTTGGTGGTTCCAAACGTCTTCCATTTAATAATGATGGAGGCCAGTGTGTTCTTGGGGACCTTCAATGCTGCAGAAATTTTTTGGTACTCTTCCCCAGATCTGTGCCTTGATATAATCCTGTCTCGGGAGCTCTGCGGACAATTCCTTTGACCTCATGGCTTGGTTTTTACTCTGACATACACTGTCAACTGTGGGACCTTATATAGACAGGTGTGTGCCTTTCCAAACATATCAAATCAGGTCTGAAAACGTATGTAAATAAGGTATTTCTGTCATTATGGGGTATTGTGATGTCATTATGGGGTATTGTGACGTCATTATGGGGTATTGTGTGCAGATTGATGAGGGGGAAAAATCTTGTAATCCATTTTAGAATACGACTGTAACGTAACATAATGTGGCAGAAGGAAAGGGGTCTGAATACTTTTCCGAATGCACTGACACATACATATTGACACACACACACCAGCCAGGTCGCTCTAGAGACACTGTGAAATTCGACAGGACTTAGGACGTTGGGAGATCCTTCGCCAGTAAGCTTGCGGTTTGCTAGGGCGTTGTGGACAGGGATGGTGGAGAGACGTAAGCTGTGAGCTCCTGCTCTGAGGGTTGCGTGTTCAATCCCAGTACTAAGGCGAGAGAGAGACAGAGACAGAGAGGCTGGACTAGACAGATGTTTGAAATATAGTGAATCAATAGAGCACTAGTATGTTATATGGTTAACCTGAACCACCTTCTGTGGTGTGTAAGAATGTGTGTGTGTGTCTGTGTTTCTGTGTTGTCATTGCAGCTCTCTGATTCTGAGATGTGGCTTCATATTATAAAATGACAATTCTTCCTGGAATGTGGACACTCCACTTCTTGACTGTGCTGCTCTAACACTCCCCCAACACACACACACACACACACACACATCTAGTCTACTTCCATACTAGTCTACATACAATAGAACTGGCCATGACCTTATCGTTATGTGCTCTAGCGAAGTCTTCTATCATGCACTGTATGTACACAGTATGGGATCATAGGCTACATCTTCACATACAGTATGTCACAGTCTCTCTTTCTTTCTCTGTTGCATGTTGATCTCCCTGTTAAGGCATTAAATCCCTGTGTGTGTGTGTGTGTGTGTGTGTGTGTGTGTGTGTGTGTGTGTGTGTGTGTGTGTGTGTGTGTGTGTGTGTGTGTGTGTGTGTGTGTGTGTGTGTGTGTGTGTGTGTGTGTGTGTGTGTGTGTGTGTGTGTGTGGTTTCAGAGGGTTGCACTTACATCCATGTCCACTAGGTGTTGCTGTGGGCAGCCGAGTCATGTCTAGGGGACATTTGGCATAGGAGACATAGATTCAGCAAATCTAACAATCTAACAAAATCCTTTGTATGTGTCTTCCAGGCTCCAATGGTGTAAGCTGACGCATCACCGTGGGGGATTCTGACACTCTGCACACAGGTGAGAATAGCTGCCAACAGAGTCACACATCTATATATGGTTCTGAGTACCTTCTGTATTGTCAACAGTGTCATACTGAGCTCATAGAAACTGAATGGGAATACAGAGAGCTAGAGAGGTATGAGTTATCTATGAGTTTTCCATGTAGCAGGTAGCCTAGTGGTTAGAGCAGTGGGCCACTAACTGAAAAGTTTCTATATCGAATCCCCAAGCTGACAAGGTAAAAATCTGTCGTTCTGCCCCTGAGCAAGGCAGTTAACCCACTGTTCCTACACTGTTCCTAGGCCGTCATTGTAAATAAAAAAGCTCTATCAAGCTCTATCTCCCTCCAGCCCAGTAAGCTCCAGCTCTATCTCCCTCCAGCCCAGTAACCTCCAGCTCTATCTCCCTCCAGCCCAGTAACCTCCAGCCCAGTATATCTCCCTCTAGCCCAGTAATCTCCAGCTCTATCCCTCTCCAGCCCAGTAACCTCCAGCTCTATCTCCCTCCAGCCCAGTAACCTCCAGCTCTATCTCCCTCCAGCCCAGTAATCTCCAGCTCTATTGCCCTCTAGCCCAGTAACCTCCAGCTCTATCTCCCTCCAGCCCAGTAACCTCCAGCCCAGTATATCTCCCTCTAGCCCAGTAACCTCCAGCTCTATCCCTCTCCAGCCTAGTAACCTCCAGCTCTATCCTCCTCCAGCCCAGTAACCTCCAGCTCTATTGCCCTCTAGCCCAGTATCCTCCAGCTCTATCCCTCTCCAGCCCATTATCCTCCAGCTCTATCCCCCTCCAGCCCAGTATCCTCCAGCTCTATCCCCCTCCAGCCCAGTAATCTCCAGCTCTATCTCCCTCCAGCCCATTATCCTCCAGCTCTATCCCCCTCCAGCCCAGTATCATCCAGCTCTATCCCCCTCCAGCTCAGTATCATCCAGCTCTATCCCCTCCAGCCCAGCAACCTCCAGCTCTATCGCCCTCCAGCCCAGTATCCTCCAGCTCTATCCCCCTCCAGCCCAGTATCCTCCAGCTCTATCTCCCTCCAGCCCAGTATCCTCCAGCTCTATCCCCCTCCAGCCCAGTAATCTCCAGCTCTATCTACCTCCAGCCCATTATCCTCCAGCTCTATCCCCCTCCAGCCCAGTAACCTCCAGCTCTATCTCCCTCCAGCCCAGTAACCTCCAGCTCTATCGCCCTCTAGCCCATTATCCTCCAGCTCTATCACCCTCCAGCCCAGTAACCTCCAGCTCTATCTCCCTCCAGCCCAGTATCAGAAGGCAGGGGAGGGTATGAGAATGGTGTCTAGTCCCTGAAGCCCAGCAGCATGTCAGGTAACACCTTTAAAATACATTGAAGTATTCAAATTCCTATTTCATCTCTACAGGAACAGTCTTTTTGGGGGGCGCATGTCACAGCACAGAACAGAATGCTGCACTTGCCTGGGTCAAAATCCCTGGGGGATTTTTTTATTTACCTCATTCAATTGAAGAACATTTGTTTCTTTTTATCCTCATCAGGTCTTTTGACCCAGACGAGTGTGGCCATCTGTGTTGTGCTGTGACCTCACAAAAAGAGACTGCATCTGTATCTGTTTCTAAATACTTTATGCTTCTTGTTTCTAGAGCAAGGAGACAAATGCACCACCCCCCGCTGGAAACATGAGGCCATGCAAAATGGTACAGTTCTATTCATCCCACTCAACTAGTATATCTGTCTATCTACAGTATCTACATGGTACAGTTCTATACTATTATATCTGTCTATCTACAGTATCTACATGGTACAGTTCTATTCCTCCCACTCAACTATTATATCTGTCTATCTACAGTATCTACATGGTACAGTTCTATACTATTATATATGTCTATCTACAGTATCTACATGGTACAGTTCTATTCCTCCCACTCAACTATTATATCTGTCTATCTACAGTATCTACATGGTACAGTTCTATTCCTCCCACTCAACTATTATATATGTCTATCTACAGTATCTACATGGTACAGTTCTATACTATTATATATGTCTATCTACAGTATCTACATGGTACAGTTCTATTCCTCCCACTCAACTATTATATATGTCTATCTACAGTATCTACATGGTACAGTTCTATTCCTCCCTCTCAACTATTATATATGTCTATCTACAGTATCTACATGGTACAGTTCTATACCTCCCACTCAACTATTATATATGTCTATCTACAGTATCTACATGGTACAGTTCTATTCCTCCCACTCAACTATTATATCTGTCTATCTACAGTATCTACATGGTACAGTTCTATACTATTATATATGTCTATCTACAGTATCTACATAGTACAGTTCTATACCTCCCACTCAACTATTATATCTGTCTATCTACAGTATCTACATGGTACAGTTCTATTCCTCCCACTCAACTATTCCTCATCTTCATTCTTCTTTATTGTAAGCTGTCTGTCTGGTTTGTGGGGTTACACTAAAGTAGTGTTTCTTGTCTCAGGCATCTGGTATCCTCCACATTATGCATTTGTTTGTGATGGGGCTAAAGTTGTCAGCCTGCTTCAGTTCGGCTGGCGGCGAGCCGAAGTTGGCTAGGCGAACCAAACGAGTTTGCTCACATACTCCCTTAAAATACCTTCGCTGGAAAAACAAGAAAAAGCAGCTCTAGTACCGTTTGACCATTTTGAGATTATGTTTCTTAAAATTTATCTGAAATCGCTTGAGAAATCTGTCATAAATGTTCCTGTTTTTGCTAAGGAGATCTTAGTTGTGCAGTTTTATATCTATGTGCAGTTTGCATGAAAATGAGTCATCTCTCATTGAATGACAACAAAGACTTTATTGAAAAATCTCTACAGTTGACCAGTTACGGACGAAGGGGCGAGACTTTGACTGGCCTCTGGAAAAAAAGTTGTGTGTCCGAACTGCCAACAAAACCCTTACTGAAGTCCAAAATAAAAAAAAAACTCCACAAAATGTCATCATAATATATGCACAAACTCTTCCAAACTGCTTCGGATGGGAAGCATGCAGACGCCTTAAGGGGGGACAACGTCTTACATTGGGGGTAGTCGAGCAACAGAGTGAAGAAACACTGCACTCAGAATATCGTTTATCGTTGGAGAATTACATGTACCATCGACAGGTATCTGACCCTTTTGAACTCCATATTATCTAATGGGCCAACAAATGTATATTTCATACAATTAAGGTAGAAGGAACAGGCAGAACTTCAGGGATATTCTAAACCTCTTTGTAGCAAATCACATATGAATTAGAGATCCAATTATTCAATCCTTTCCCCGTGTCAGATACACCCTGATCTTCCCTTTCATTCTCGGAAAGCTGTGTGTGTCCACTGGCCTTACTGACAGAGATCTGAAGTAAATAGTCATGTCTGAGGGAGATAGCGTCATGTCATACCAGCTGGCTACTCTTTGTGTCTGTGTTTTATTCACATCTGGATGTCCAGGCTGAATATGGAAACCGACAGGGTTTGGTTGGGTCCTCTCTGTCGCTGTTTAAAGAGGAGAAGCTCCTCCGCACCCTGTGCTTGCAAAGTATCACAAATGCATTTTTTTTTGTGCCAATGTTGTAGCCTCAAGGCCTTAGTCAGAGCCTTACATGTGCCATACAGGTTATATGTGTGTTAGTGTTACCTGGCAGAGGATCAGTGTGCTTGATGAGGTCAAAGACATTCACGTGTCACAAATTTTGCTACTGGTAACAAACAGTGGCTTGCGAAAGTATTCACCCCCTTGGCATTTTTCCTATTTTGTTGCCTTTACAACCTGGAATTAAAATAGATTTTGAGGGGTTTGTATCATTCGATTTACACAACATGCAACATTTGTCAAACAAACAAACCAAAAAACAAAAACAGAAAACTTGGGCGTACATAGATATTCACCCCCCCAAAGTAATGATTTGTTTAAATGTTCATTTAAAAAAAAAAAAAAAAATTTAACTAGGCAAGTCAGTTAAGAACAAATTCTTATTTTCAATGACGGCCTAGGAACAGTGGGTTAACTGCCTTGTTCAGAGGCAGAATGACAGATTTGTACCTTGTCAGCTCGGGGATTCGAACGTGCAACCTTTTGGATACTAGCCCAACGCTCTAACCCACCGTTTGCAGCAATTTCTGAAGGTAATTGGTTGCACCAGATCTTATTTTGGGTCTTGATACCAAAGGGGGTGAATACATATGCACACCACTTTTACGTTTTTTATTTTGTAGAATTTTGTAGTAATTTTTTTTATTTCACTTCACCAATTTGGACTATTTTGTGTATTTCAATTACATGAAATCCAAATAAAAAATATATTTAAATTATAGGTTGTAATGCAACAAAATAGGAAAAATGCCAAGGGGGATGAATACTTTTGCAAGGCACTGTATAGGGTACTTCGGAAGTAAAGTAGTCTAATTCTGTGGTTCTGTCTTCTACACAATGTATTTTACACTCTTAGAAAAAAGGGTTCCAAATGGGTTATTTGTGGAGGGATAGGGTTCTACCAAGAACTGTTTTGATCAGAACGACCCTTTTTGGAAGACGGGTGCTTTGTGAGGCAAAGGGTTCTAACTAGATACCTAGAACCTTTAACATCCTAAGAAATGTTTATGGAAGAAAGGGTATTTGTCACATGCGCCGAATACAACCTTACAGTGAAATGCTTACTCACAAGCTCTAACCAACAATGCAGTTTAATTCTTTTAAATACATTTAAAAACTTCAAGAATAAATAAATACATGTAAAAAAAACTATGAAAATAAATAAGAAAATATACAGGGGGTACCAGTACAGAATCAATGTGCGGGGGCACCAGTTAGTCGAGGTAATTGAGGTAATATATATATGTACATGTAAATAGAGTTATTAAAATGACTATGCATAGATAATAACAGAGAGTTGCAGCAGTGTAAAAGGGGGGGGGGGGGCAATGCAAATAGTCTTGGTAGCCATTTGATTAGATGTTCAGGAGTCTTATGGCTTGGGGTAGAAGCTATTTAGAAGCCTCTTTGACCTAGACTTGGCGCTCCGGTACCGCTTGCTATGCGGTAGCAGAGAGAACAGTCTGTGACTAGGGTGGCTGGTGTCTTTGAAAATGTTTTGAGCCTTCCTCTGACACCGCCTGGTATAGAGGTCCTGGATGGCAGGAAGCTTGGCCCCAGTGATGTACTGGGCCGTACACACTACCCTCTGTAGTGCCTTGCGGTCGGAGGCCGAGCAGTTGCCATACCAGGCAGTGATGCAACCAGTCAAGATGCTCTCGATGGTGCAGCTGTAGAACCTTTTGAGGATTTGATGACCCAGGCCAATCTTTTCAGTATAGGTTTTGTCGTGATCTCTTCACAACGCGTATGCGTTGTATGCGTCTCTGTGTGTGGAGTAAAAGAGGTCTAGAGTTTTTTTTCCCTCAGGTTGCACATTTAGCATGCTGGTGGAAATTTGGTAAAACGGATTTAAGTTTCCCTGCATTAAAGTCCCCGGCCACTAGGAGCGCCGCCTCTGGATGAGTGTTTTCCTGTTTTCTTATGGCGGTATACAACTCATTGAGTGCGGTCTTAGTGCCAGCATCAGTTTGTGGTGGTATGTAGACAGCTACGAAAAATACAGATAAAAACTCTCTAGGTAGATAGTGTGGTCTACAGCTTATCGTGAGATTCTCTACCTCAGGCGAGCAAAACCTTGAGACTTCCTTAGATATTGTGCACCAGCTGTTGTTTACAAATATACATAGACCCTCACCCCTTGTCTTACTGTACCAGAGGCTGCTGTTCTATCCTGCCGATACAGTGTAAAACCCACCAGCTGTATGATGCTCATGTCGTCGTTCAGCCCCGACTCGGTGAAACAGAAGATATTACAGTTTTAAATGTCCCGATTTAATGTAATCGATTTTGTTTTCCAATGATTGCCAATAGAACGGATGGCAGTGGGGCTCACCTATGAATTCTCAGAAGGCAAATGACGGGGATTTGGGCCTGTTGCCAGGAATATACTTCACGTCTGACTCGTTAAAGGAAAAACTTCTACCAGTTCGTGGGGAGTAATCGCTGTTCTGATGTCCAAAACTTATTTTCTGTCATAAGAGACGGTAGCAGCAACATTATGTACAAAATACTTTTTAAATATGTTGTACAAACAACACAAAAACAATAACAAAATAGCACTGTTGGTTAGGAGCACGTAAACGTCAGCCGTCCTCTCCAGCCCCATTCTAAGGCAAATGTGGTTCTACATAGAACCATATATAATATTTCCCATCATGCTTTATTGCAGGAAGCTTTTTAGAATTGTTTGTTTTACTGTAATATCTGTGTTTTTGCATGTACATTGCTTGGTTGATTCATATTACATGACATACACTTTTTAAATGAATCCGTTCTGTTAGTAATTGCATTTACTGCAAGTTTAGATGATTGAGGTAGTCTCAGTTTCTCATCTTCCCTACCCTAGCATTCATTCTGAATGCATGTTGCAGGTGATTAACAATTCCACTTGTTGGATATCCTAACTCTGGCTGGATTCTAATAGGAATTACACATCACTTTGCAAGCCTGCATAATGTGACATGCAGGCCTGATGTGGCCTGTAAACCAGTAGATTCATAGCACCACTGTGTTAGGTTATAATTAGACCTACAAATGAGTGGATTCGGCTATTTCAGCCACACCCGTTGCTGACAGGTGTATAAAATCGAGCACAGCCATGCAATCGAGCACACAGCCATGCAAACAAAGAATGGCCCGTACTGAAGAGCTCAGTGACTTTCAGTGGCACCGTCATAGGATGTCCGTCATAGGATGTCGCCTTTCCAACAAGTCAGTTCGTCACATTTCTGCGGATGCCAGGAGAACGCTACCTGCCCGAATGTAAAGTGACAACTGTAAAGTTTGGTGGAGGAGGAATAAAGGCATGGGGCTGTTTTTCATGGTTCGGACTAGGCCCCTTAGTTCCAGTGTAGGGAAATCTTAATGCTACGGCATACAATGACATTCTATATGATTCTGTGCTTCTAACTTTGTGGCAGTTTGGGGATAGCCTTTTTCTGTTTCAGCATGACAATGCCCCCGTGCACAAAGTGAGATCCATACAGAAATGGTTTGTCGAGATGGGTGTGGAAGAACATGACTGGCCTGCACAGAACCATGACCTTAACCCTATTGAACAACTTTGGGATGAATTGGAACGCCGGCTGCGAGCCAGGCCTAATCACCCAACATCAGTGCCAGATATCACTAATGCTCTTGTGGCTGAAAGAAAATGTCCCCGTTTTTAATGTTCCAACATCTAGTGGAAAGCCTTCCCAGAAGAGTGGAGGCTGTTATAGCAGCAAAGGGAGCTGTTCAACTACAGGAGTCAACATATAGTGTATGTAATGTATTGGCTGGTGGAACCGTTCATAGACACACATACACACACTCCCCTCCTTTAGTGCTCCATTTTTAGGTTCTGTTTTGAATAATTCAGTTCTCTGTCTCACATCCAGCTGGATGCGGGACACAACATGCCAACTGTGGCTCTGTCTGTCTGTCTGTCTCTCTGTTCTGTAGCTCTAACTGAAGCCTTCTAAATGTCTGTCTGTCTGTTCCTCCTTCTCTCTCTCCATCTCTTTCTCCTTCCTCTCTGTCGCCCTCTTTCTCTCCTCTCTCTCTCTCTCTCTCTCTCTCACACGCTCACACACACACACACACACACACACACACACACACACACACACACACACACACACACACACACACACACACACACACACACACACACACATTCACACACACTAGGCCTGCTTGTTTATATTCAAATGTCATGCCCGGCAGTAGTATCAGCCTCATTCAGGCCACCAGTGCATCTAAGGACAGGACAGTAGTTTGTGCGTGTATGTTTGTGTGTCATGCCCTTCTCACTGTGCCAGGCTGGTTCTGAGCAGACAGCTACTCCACACCAGCCTGTAGCCATTTCATTTTCATCATCTGTATGAAGTGTGTATAGGTGTTGGAGTTTCTGAGGTTTTGGTCTGATGATCTTCCCAACAGCATGCAAAACAGCACTTTGGGTGGAAGCCTATCCAGCACTGTGTCAAAGTTGGCTAGCTAGAGCTTCCACTGATTGGTTATCACAAAGGCAACATCACTGATCATTTCCATAAAGATTTTTTTTACAATTCTTAACCCTCCAACAGATTGCACAATGTCTCTTCATGTCTCCTTCTTCCTTTGAAAATAACTGATTGACTTCTGATAGTTTAGGTGCTCAAAGTAGTCAACAACGTGAATCTTTTTATATTGATCTGGTGAGCTGTTTAAGGGACATTTGTGTGTGTGTGTCCATTCAGGCATCAGAGTGACTGTGATGCGTATGATTTGATGAGTCCGGTCACCGGAGGGTTAGTTAGTAGCCCTCTGAGGAACGGTTCATTTGGAGGAAGGTTTGTTACGCATGACAACAAAGCGTTGGCATATTGTTAACAGTGACCTTACTGTTCTCCTCTGACATGTGTGGTCACAGAATGATATGTTACTTATAATATATGTATAGTTATAGTACCAACCCTTCATGGTTGTTCAAGGGCTTATCATTTAGACTTTTTCCCTAACGTCTTTGTCCTTATATGCCGGATCTTTCCCCCAGATAATTCTGTCAAGGCCTCACTTAGTCATTTACTGCGTCCCAAATGACAGTGAAGGACCAGAGCCCAATGGAGATCTGGTCAAATGAGTGCATTGGGTGTCATTAGAGGCACTAATTGCGTCATTTCTTCATACAGTACATCTTGATAGGTGATTAACAGTAACGAACAGGAGAAGGGGGAATGGGGGGGGGGGGGGGGGGGGGTGAGGAAGAGACTGGATTCAGATTAATTTATCTCCAAAATTAAAGTTTTCCCAGCTGGTCGTGATGACTCATGTTGTCTCATTCAACTGCGTCAGCTCATTCTGCTGTTGTTTTGTTGTCCATTTGGTGTACAGATGTCAGATTATCATTAGCACGTATTAACACACATTCACGGACAGTGTAAGGGACAGTTCACCCAAATTAGAATGTGTTTGTAGTAGTAGATTTAGTAGTAGTAGATGTAGTAGTAGTAGATCTAGTAGATGTAGATGTAGTAGTAGTAGATTTAGTAGTAGTAGATGTAGTAGTAATATATGTAGTAGTAGTTGATCTAGTAGTAGTAGATGTAGTAGTAGTAGATGTAGTAGTAGTAGATGTAGATGTAGTAGTAGATTTAGTAGTAGTAGATGTAGTAGTAGTAGATCTAGTAGTAGTAGATGTAGGTGTAGTAGTAGTAGTAGTAGTAGATCTAGTAGTAGTAGATGTAGTAGATTTAGTACTCGTAGATGTAGTAGTAGTAGATATAGTAGTAGTAGTAGATGTAGATGTAGTAGTAGTAGTAGTAGTAGTAGTAGTAGTGGTAGGTGTAGATGTAGTAGTTGTAGATGTAGTAGATGTAGTAGTAGGATATTTAGTAGTAGTAGGTGTAGTAGTGGTAGGTGTATTAGTAGTAGATGTAGTAGATGTATTAGTAGTAGATTTAGTAGTAGAAGTAGTAGTAGTAGTAGATGTAGATGAGGTAGTAGTAGATTATGTAGTAGTAGTAGTAGTAGTATTAGATGTAGTAGTAGATGTAGATTTAGTAGTAGTAGATGTAGTAGTAGTAATAGTAGATGTAGTAGTAGTAGTAGATGTAGCAGTAGTAGTAGATTTAATAGTAATATATTTAGTAGTAGTGGATGTAGTAGTAGTAGGTGTATTAGTAGTAGATGTAGTAGTAGTAGATTTAGTAGGAGTAGTAGTAGTAGATGTAGTAGTAGTAGATTTAGTAGTAGTAGTAGTATTAGATGTAGTAGATTTAGTAGTAGTAGTAGATGTAGTAGTAGTAGATGTAGTAATAGTAGTAGATGTAGTAGTAGATGATTTAGTAGTAGTAGATTTAGTAGTAGTAGATGTAGTAGTAGTAGATGTAGTAGATGTAGTAGTAGATGTAGTAGTAGATATAGTAGTAGTAGATCTAGTAGTAGTAGGAGGTATGATCAGGCAGCACTGTGCACTGTTGTGGCACAAATTACTTTATAGATAACTTTTGAAAAACGATGGAACTTCAAATTAACACATTAGCTAGCACTATTGATGGAAGTGTATAAATATATGTTTAGTTTAGTACCAGAAAATATAAAAGTGTCATTAGTGGTACAAAACAGCAAGCAGAAACCCCCAGGAAAATAATATTGTTATTGGATGTTAACCCCCTTGACACCTGTGAGCTAGTATAGTGATAAACCTAATATACTTTTGACTCACTCACTTTGGGGTGAACACTGGTGTGTTAATTGAGAATCATTGGGCCTCTCCAATAGTTTGCCTGGGTTCACCCCAGCCTTGTGAGGGGAGGTTGTCCAGGGGCCTGGTGTTAGCCTGGTGTCCTTCTCAGGTAACACGGTGTTGGACGGGGACATCTGGCTCAGGATAACATGTCAAACCAGGCCCTATCCTTGCAAGACTGAAGCCTGCCATCTGAAAATTGTTCTTGACCAGCTTTGAACCCTCTGAGACCTCAAGTGATCGATCAGGGAGGGAATATATTAGGGACAAGCCTGCTTCGGCTTCCAGTATCGACAGGTGCTGAGGAACGAGGTTGAAGACTCTCCCGGGAATGTTGTTGCTGAGAACCTGGATGGACTGGACTGGACAACCAAGGTTGGACCGTGGGGCATTACCACCAAGAGGATATACTGTATATACTCATACCTATAGATCCACTGGCCTTTCTATGAGACCTCGGAAATAGCATATGAGCCAAAATGCTTATTTTGGAAAACGGGAACCTCACCTCTGTGGACCAGTTAACGGTTCAAGCCTGGCAATGCCTGTGTCTAGAGGAGCAACCAGTCTTGCTCCTCAAATGCTCCCATGCTTTGGGTGAGTTTTGAGTAGATATCAGCGTTTATGTTTCGAGTGAGATATATATATATATATATATATATATATATATATATATATTGTTTTATTTATTATTTTAAATTCAGGAGAGATTTCAATTTAGTGAAAAAGCAATTTTATGCTGCTTATGAAGAAATAGCATATCTATGGTGTGTGCATGGCATCTAAGGTTGAAATTATGCCTTTTTACAATACCGTATTTGATTGTTGAATGACCGTGGCTGGTTGGGTATTTGGAGTTTTAGTAGTAAGCACCTCTTTGAAGGGTTTGTAGAGTAAATCATGTCATCAGAAGAGTAGATACAAAAAAACTCTGCTCCCTGAAACGTTAATACTCAGTAACAGTTACTTAGGGCCAGTTTAAGATGTGAATTTCATGGTGGTGCAACCCAGTAGACCAAAGGAACTAATGAATGAACCTTTTATTTGATCAGCCAATCCTGAAGGATCTGTCTAGAGTCATTACTATTGAAACATTATGGGGAGACAATGTATTGAGTCAACATAGTTTCCACATAAAAAAATAATCTTTATCAACATAATAACGTTGCATTAATGTTAAAAGTTGGTTGAATTTGTGAAAAGTGATTAATGTACACAGCTTTGGTCTAATTTCCCCCCCACCACAAATCAATAATTGGGTTTAAAAGTGTTGGTTTAATTTGAATTCATGTTTGATGACATCTCAGGCAAACACAACAGAATATAGACCTGACTCTTTTTCTATTTCTGTAAGAGTTATATCATTAATGATTATGTTATATACATGGCAATGTTGGTCCAGAGAGTATGCAATCCCAAAAGAAACAGGTTGATCAGTGTGAAGTGTGTTTATGGTCTGTTTCAATTCAGTGTAAAACTATAATTCACTTCTATATTCTGTTCACTTAACTTTTTTTGTATATAATGTATGTAAACTTTGTGTAAATTCCTCTGTCTGTTTCTGTCTCCATATGTTGTCTACTGCTAGCAGTACCATATCCCCATGTAAAATTCAGTGTAAATGTACTTAGTGAATAAAGGTGATTCTGATAATATTTGGGTTGTAGGTCAGGTTAAAAACAAGTTCTAGCTCTACACCGATCGACTCCTCAGATTAAAGAATAGTAACACTATATACAAATAACAATACAAAAAGACAGATGGAAAAAGAGGGAAACAAACACCCCAAACTAAGAATAATACACTTATCTAGAACAGATTGCAGAGTATTGACAGGATTTATAGTGTCTGATAGACACTTGACATTTTCTGTCTCGAGTCCTCTAAGAAACACAAATGAGATTAAGGGCCACAGAGGACTTCACCTCATCAAAAAGTTAAACTGGTATCAAGGGCCTCTTTAGGAGCAGATTTGCCTCAAAGGGCCTTACTTTTAGCAGCTGTTATGTGTTGATCGTGTTACAGTCTTAGCCACAGTCGTCTGAGCCCAACTCCGTTGGTGTGTCACTGGTCACAAAAGGATGGCTGGTCACGTGGATACATCTTTTTAGAGGGTTCTTTTTAAGGATCCACTGATGCATCCCAAATGGCACCCTATTCCCTTTACAGTTCACTGTTTAACCAAAAATTATATGTACTCTGGTCAAAAGTAGTGCACTAAAAAGGGAATAGGGTGCCATTTGGGACACTGTGGTTAGGTGATTATAGTGCGTCTTTGTCTTGTAAACACACGTCTGTTCAGCATCTTCATTGATTAATTAATTGATTGTTCAGAATCACCTTATATGCACATTTAACTCTGGATCCATTAGTCTAGTACTGAAAATAGAGAAGGAAAAAAATATATACAGTGGGGCAAAAAAGTATTTAGTCAGCACCAATTGTGCAAGTTCTCCCATAAGTTCTACCTATGATGAAAATTACAGGCCTCTCTCATCTTTTTAAGTGGGAGAACTTGCACAATTGGTGGCTGACTAAATACTTATTTTGCCCCACTGTATGTGTGCATTTATGGCATGATTAATCTATATTTACAGTGCCCTCAGAATGTTTTCAGACCTTTCCCCTTTTCAAAATGTTGTTACGTTACAGCCTTATTCTAAGATCGATTAAATGACATATTTTCCTCATCAATCTACAAACAATAACTCATAATTGTATTTATTTATATTTGTCACCTTTATTTAACCAGGTAGGCAAGTTGAGAACAATTTCTCATTTACAATTGCGACCTGGCCAAGATAAAGCAAAGCAGTTCGACACATACAACAACACAGAGTTACACATGGAGTAAAACAAACATACAGTCAATAATACAGTAGAAAAATAAGTCTATATACAATGTGAGCAAATGAGGTGAGATAAAGGAAGTAAAAGGCAAAAAAAGGCCATGGTGGCGAAGTAAATACCATATAGCAAGTAAAACACTGGAATTTGCAGTGGAAGATTTGCAGTGGAAGAATGTGCAAAGTAGAGATATAAATAATGGGGTGCAAAAAAGCAAAATAAATAAATAAATACAGTAGAGGGAGAGGTAGTTGTTTGGGCTAATTTTATAGATGGGCTATGTACAGGTGCAGTAGTCTGTGAGCTGCTCTGACAGCTGGTGCTTAAAGCTAGTGAGGGAGATAAGTGTTTCCAGTTTCAGAGATTTTTGTCGTTCGTTCCAGTCATTGGCAGCAGAGAACTGGAAGGAGAGGTGGCCAAAGGAAGAATTGGTTTTGGGGGTGACCAGAGAGATATATCTGCTGGAGCGCGTGCTACAGGTGGGTGCTGCTATGGTGACCAGCGAGCTGAGATAAGGGGGGACTTTACCTAGCAGGGTCTTGTAGATGACCTGGAGCCAGTGAGTTTGGCGACGAGTATGAAGTGAGGGCCAGCCAACGAGAGCGTACAGGTCACAGTGGTGGGTAGTATATAGGGCTTTGGTGACAAAATGGATGGCACTGTGATAGACTGCATCCAATTTATTGAGTAGGGTATTGGAGGCTATTTTGTAAATGACATCGCCGAAGTCGAGGATCGGTAGGATGGTCAGTTTTACAAGGGTATGTTTGGCAGCATGAGTGAAAGATGCTTTGTTGCGAAATAGGAAGCAAATTCTAGATTTAACTTTGGATTGGAGATGTTTGATATGAGTCTGGAAGGAGAGTTTACAGTCTAACCAGACACCTAGGTATTTGTAGTTGTCCACATATTCTAAGTCAGAACCGTCCAGAGTAGTGATGTTGGACAGGCGGGCAGGTGCAGGCAGCGATCGGTTGAAGAGCATGCATTTAGTTGTACTTGTATTTAAGAGCAATTGGAGGCCACGGAAGGAGAGTTGTATGGCAGTAAAGCTCGTCTGGAGGGTTGCTAACACAGTGTCCAAAAAAGGACCAGAAGAATACAGAATGGTGTTGTCTGCGTAGAGGTGGATCAGAGACTCACCAGCAGCAAGAGCGACCTCATTGATGTATACAGAGAGTCGGTCCAAGAATTGAACCCTGTGGCACCCCCATAGAGACTGCCAGAGGCCCGGACAACAGGCCCTCCGATTTGACACACTGAACTCTATCAGAGAAGTAGTTGGTGAACCAGGCGAGGCAATCATTTGAGAAACCAAGGCTATCGAGTCTGCCGGTGAGGATGTGGTGATTGACAGGCCTTGGCCAGGTCAATGAATACGGTCAATGAATTTCTTATCGATGGTGGTTAAGATATTGTTTAGGACCTTAAGTGTGGCTGAGGTGCACCAATGACCAGCTCTGAAACCAGATTGCATAGCGGAGAAGGTATGGTGGGATTCGAAATGGTCGGTAATCTGTTTGTTGACTTGGCTTTCGAAGACCTTAGAAAGGCAGGGTAGGATAGATATAGGTCTGTAGCAGTTTGGGTCAAGAGTGTCCCCCCATTTGAAGAGGGGGATGACCGCAGCTGCTTTCCAATCATTGGGAATCTCAGACGACAAGAAAGAGAGGTTGAACAGGCTAGTAATAGGGGTTGCAACCATTTTGACAGATAATTTTTAGAAAGAAAGGGTCCAGATTGTCTAGCCTGGCTGATTTGTAGGGGTCCAGATTTTGCAGCTCTTTCAGAACATCAGCTGACTGGATTTGGGAGAAGGAGAAATGGGGAAGGCTTGAGCGAGTTGCTGTGGGGGGTGCAGTGCTGTTGACCGGGGTAGGGGTAGCCAGGTGGAAAGCATGGCCAGCCGTAGAAAAATGCTTATTGAAATTCTCAATTATAGTGGATTTTTTGGTGGTGACAGTGTTTCCTGTCCTCAGTGCAGTGGGCAGCTGGGAGGAGGTGTTCTTATTCTCCATGGACTTTACAGTGTCCCAGAACTTTTTTGATTTTGTGTTGCAGGAAGCACATTTCTGCTTGAAAAAGCTACCCTTGGCTTTTCTAACTGCCTGTGTATATTGGTTTCTAGCTTCCCTGAAAAGTTGCATATCGCGGAGGTTGTTCGATGCTAATGCAGAACGCCATAGGATGTTTTTGTGTTGGTTAAGGGCAGTCTGGTCTGGAGAGAACCAAGGGCTATATCTGTTCCTGGTTCTACATTTTTTGAATGGGGCATGCTTATTTAAGATGGTGAGGAAGGCATTTAAAAAAAAATAACCAGGCATCCTCTACTGACGGGATGAGATCAATATCCTTCCAGGATACCCCGGCCAGGTCAATTAGAAAGGCCTGCTCGCTGAAGTGTTTCAGGGAGCGTTTGACAGTGATGAGTGGAGGTCGTTTGACCGCTGACCCATTGCGGATGCAGGCCATGAGGCAGTGATCGCTGAGATCTTGGTTGGAAACAGCAAAGGTGTATTTAGAGGGCAAGATGGTAAGGATGATATCTATGAGGGTGCCCGTGTTTACGGCTTTGGGGTGGTACCTGGTAGGTTCATTGATAATTTGTGTGAGATTGAGGGCATCGAGCTTAGATTGTAGGATGGCTGGGGTGTTAAGTATTTTCCAGTTTAGTCGCCTAGCAGCACAAGCTCTGAAGATAGATGGGAAAGATGGGGGGCAATCAGTTCACGGTTTCCAGAGCACAGCTGGGGGCAGAGGGTGGTCTATAGCAGGCGGCACTGGTGAGAGACTTGTTTTTAGAGAGGTGGATTTTTAAGAGTAGAAGTTCAAATTGTTTGGGTACAGACCTGGATAGTAGGACAGAACTCTGCAGGCTATCTTTGCAGTAGATTGCAACACCGCCCCCTTTGGTCGTTCTATCTTGTCTGAAAATGTTGTAGTAAGGGATGGAGATTTCAGAATTTTTGGTGGTCTTCCTAAGCCAGGATTCAGACACCGCTAGAACATCCGGGTTGGCAGAGTGTGCTAAAGCAGTGAATCAAACAAACTTAGGGAGGAGGTTTCTAATGTTAACATGCATGAAACCAAGGCTATTATGGTTACAGAAGTCATCAAAAGAGAGCGCCTGGGGAATAGGAGTGGAGCTAGGCACTGCAGGGCCTGGATTCATCTCTACGTCACCAGAGGAACAGAGGAGGAGTAGGATAAGGGTATGGCTAAAAGCTATGAGAATTGGTCGTCTAGAACGTCCAGAACAGAGAGTAAAAGGAGGTTTCTGGGGGCGATAAAATAGCTTCAAGGTATAATGTACAGACCAAGGTATGGTTGGATGTGAATACAGTGGAGGTAAACCTAGGTATGAGTGATGATGAGAGAGATATTGTCTCTAGAAACATCATCGAAACAAGGTGATGTCATCGCATGTGTGGGTGGTGGAAAGGTTGGATAAGGTATAATGAGCAGGGCTAGAGGCTCTACAGTGAAATAAGCCAATAAAAACCAGAACAGCAAGGGACAAGGCATTTTGAAATTAAGGAGAGCCATGCTTAGTCGAGTGATCATAAGGGTCCAGTGAGAAGTGAGGTAGGTTGGGGTCACGGCGATTCAGACAGCTAGCCGGGCCATCGGTAGCAAGCTGGCAGAGGATGGAGGTCTGTTTTTAGCCACCTTGTGCGTTTCCATCGGTAGATTAGTGGGGTACCGTGTGGTAGAGGAGATCAATCCAATTGTAAAAATAGATATAGTTATAGTGACTCAAGAATTTTTTTTCGATAGACCTATTCAGATAGCAGCCGATAAGACAGCTAACGATTAGCGGGCCACAGATGGGCGTTCAGGTAACGTCGTGACAGAGGGGCCAGTTGGATAACTCCCTCCGGCAGATAACGTCGGTAGTCCAGTCATAAAGGCCCGGTGGGGCTCCGAATCAGCAGTAAAACGGGTCCGGATAGGTGATTGTAGCTCAGGAGTGGCTGATGGAACTATTCAGCTGGCTAGCTCCGGAATAATTGATGTTTGCTCTGGGATCGACGTAAGCCAATAGTCACACAGATAGCAGCTAGCTAGCTGCGAGATCCAGGTGTAAATGTTCAGAGCTTGCGGTAGAAATCCGGCGATATGGAGAGAAAAATAGGTCCGGTATGTTCTGGTCTGAGTCGCGTTGTACAAAACTGGCGATAGCTTTTCGAGCTAAAGGATAGCTGATGACCACAAACCGTGGTTAGCTGAATACTAATGTTAGCCAGTAAACTGGCTAGCTTCTGGTTAGCTTCTGGCTAGCTTCTATTGTGGATTTCAGATTTGAGGTAAATAATATATATATTTTTTTTTTTATGTGGAAAAAGGGGTCTGAATACTTTCCGAGTGCACCGTATTTAAGCTTCAGCACGTTTGTTTTAAGAACACGTATATTTCTGTATTAATAAGTTGAAACTGACCGAAAAGTGGGTAAAATAATGCAATTATACTTGTACAATTATTTGTGGTTATTAGATTTGAATTAATTAGATGCAATAATTTTATAATCTTAGTAAGTATGTCATTGGCACATAGCCAGGTAAAATATTTGACTTGTTACCTTGCATTTTATCCTGCTCTGTTTAGTCTATAATTAATGTTTAGTTACAGTTTTTTTATATTGCTAACATGCATTGGTCAAAACTGAAGTCACATTGTCAAAACTCTTCACACAGTCAGCGAAACAGAAGTGTATGTTGACCAAACTGTGAATAATTTTTCATTGCTTTCACACAAAATGCATTCAATGACTACATTCTCCGAAATTGATTAGCTCTTTTCTCATTCATACTCCACCACCTGCAAAACTATATATTTCCAGCGCGTTTTCCAATGCTGACACACTGTTTCCAAAACTGTTAAAAACACATTCAAAACAAAATGATGGCAAATGTTGTGCATTTCTGCAGTAACCAGATTAAAACATCTAGAACATCTCAGCAGAATATTTAATCATTCCAAACACAGCTGATTGCGATTTCAAATGAAAGCCTACCCAAGTTTCCTGTTTTTAGTCTCATTACCAAACATACAAAAGAGGACAGCTTTGGAATGATTTAGTTTAGAAACATGGATCAAAGCTTGGTTGGTGGGGAAAGAAGAGTGTCAGGGAGAGGGAGAACGCATGGAGGACAAAGGAGAGGAAGACCAAGAGCTGGGGTCTCAGATTAGATAAGGGCCCCAATTATTGACCATGTTGTAAACCATGGTCTCTCTTTGAGAGAGGCCGGTTTAAGTGTGCAACCAAATCTGCAGCGTTCAACAGTTGCATCAATAGTACAACATTTTCTGGCAAAACAACAGGTGAGACATGCATCCTTCAATGATAATTTAACTTCATATTACAGTACAATACAGTATGGTCACATTTTTACATGTACTGACATTTTGAAATATATTGATTGTTTTGTGTTTTTCAGTAGGATCCAAAGGTTGCCTCCCACGGGAGGGAGAGGCAGAATATTATCAGATGCACAGGAAATTGCCATTGTTGACATGGTAATTGGCAACAATGCAATAAAACTGCTGGAAATTCGGTGTGCTGGTAGACAATATCACTTTTGGGAATGTGAATATGGTCAGCACAACAACAATTGCAATTACAATTGTCCTAGAAAAACATAAAATAAGGATGAGGTACACTGTACCCTTTGAGAGAAACGGTGTACGTGTGAAAGAACTCCGGTATCAATATCTCCAGGTAAGATGTCTGTTCAATAACCAAACAGGGTACATACACAGCTATGCACAATGTAAAGTACTGTGAAACTGTGGATTTACTGTATTTTAGAGAGTAATGGAGATGGAAGCCAGGTAAACTACACATACATTCATATTTGTTGATGAAGCTGGATTCAACCTGGCAAAAACACGCCGCAGGGGAAGAAATGTAATTGGACAGAGAGCAACTGTGGATGTCCCAGGCCAGAGAGGAGCTAACATCACAATGTGTGCAGCACTGTCCAATGATGGTTTGCTGTTACACAAACCACTCATTGGCCCCTACAATACAGAGAGGCTCATTTATTTTCTGGATGACCTGCATAATCGACTTGTACCAGCAGAGGAGAGAGGGGCAAGAAACTCCCCTACCTTCGTTGTTGTGTGGGATAATGTGGCATTCCACCACTCTGCTGCAGTCACAGACTGGTTTGCTGCACATCCTAGGATGTCAGTACTATTCCTGCCTCCATACTCCCCCTTCCTAAACCCCATAGAGGAGTGTTTCTCTGCGTGGAGGTGGAAGGTTTATGACCACCATCCACATGACCAGATGTCCTTACTGGATGCCATGAATGCAGGGAGTGGAAACACTTCTCCTGAAGACTGCCAGGGTGTGGAGACACTTCTCCTGAAGACTGCCAGGGTGTGGGGACACTTCTCCTGAAGACTGTCAGGGTGTGGAGACACTTCTCCTGAAGACTGCCAGGGTGAAAAGACACTTCTCCTGAAGACTGCCAGGGTGTGGAGACACTTCTCCTGAAGACTGCCAGGGTGTGGAGACACTTCTCCTGAAGACTGCCAGGGTGTGGAGACACTTCTCCTGAAGACTGCCAGGGTGTGGAGACACTTCTTCTGAAGACTGCCAGGGTGTGGAGACACTTCTCCTCCAAGATGCATCGCCAGAGAATTTTTTATTTTATTTATTTATTTTATTTTATTTCACCTTTATTTAACCAGGTAGGCTAGTTGAGAACAAGTTCTCATTTGCAACTGCGACCTGGCCAAGATAAAGCATAGCAGTGTGAGCATACAACAAAGAGTTACACATGGAGTAAACAATTAACAAGTCAATAACACAGTAGAAAACGAAGGGGGGGTCTATATACAATGTGTGCAAAAGGCATGAGGAGGTAGGCAAATAATTACAATTTTGCAGATTAACACTGGAGTGATGAATGATCAGATGGTCATGTACAGGTAGAGATATTGGTGTGCAGAAGAGCAGAAAAGTAAATAAATAAAAACAGTACGGGGATGAGGTAGGTGAAAAGGGTGGGCTATTTACCAATAGACTATGTACAGCTGCAGCGATCGGTTAGCTGCTCAGATAGCTGATGTTTGAAGTTGGTGAGGGAGATGAAAGTCTCCAACTTCAGCGATTTTTGCAATTCGTTCCAGTCACAGGCAGCAGAGTACTGGAACGAAAGGCGGCCAAATGAGGTGTTGGCTTTAGGGATGATCAGTGAGATACACCTGCTGGAGCGCGTGCTACGGATGGGTGTTGCCATCGTGACCAGTGAGCTGAGATAAGGCGGAGCTTTACCTAGCATAGACTTGTAGATGACCTGGAGCCAGTGGGTCTGGCGACGAATATGTAGCGAGGGCCAGCCGACTAGAGCATACAAGTCGCAGTGGTGGGTAGTATAAGGTGCTTTAGTGACAAAACGGATGGCACTGTGATAGACTGCATCCAGTTTGCTGAGTAGAGTGTTGGAAGCCATTTTGTAGATGACATCGCCGAAGTCGAGGATCGGTAGGATAGTCAGTTTTACTAGGGTAAGCTTGGCGGCTTGAGTGAAGGAGGCTTTGTTGCGGAATAGAAAGCCGACTCTTGATTTGATTTTCGATTGGAGATGTTTGATATGAGTCTGGAAGGAGAGTTTGCAGTCTAGCCAGACACCTAGGTACTTATAGACGTCCACATATTCTAGGTCGGAACCATCCAGGGTGGTGATGCTAGTCGGGCATGCGGGTGCAGGCAGCGACCGGTTGAAAAGCATGCATTTGGTTTTACTAGCGTTTAAGAGCAGTTGGAGGCCACGGAAGGAGTGTTGTATGGCATTGAAGCTTGTTTGGAGGTTAGATAGCACAGTGTCCAAAGACGGGCCGAAAGTATATAGAATGGTGTCGTCTGCGTAGAGGTGGATCAGGGAATCGCCCGCAGCAAGAGCAACATCATTGATATACACAGAGAAAAGAGTCGGCCCGAGAATTGAACCCTGTGGCACCCCCATAGAGACTGCCAGAGGACCGGACAGCATGCCCTCCGATTTGACACACTGAACTCTGTCTGCAAAGTAATTGGTGAACCAGGCAAGGCAGTCATCCGAAAAACCGAGGCTACTGAGTCTGCCGATAAGAATATGGTGATTGACAGAGTCGAAAGCCTTGGCGAGGTCGATGAAGACGGCTGCACAGTACTGTCTTTTATCGATGGCGGTTATGATGTCGTTTAGTACCTTGAGTGTGGCTGAGGTGCACCCATGACCGGCTCGGAAACCAGATTGCACAGCGGAGAAGGTACGGTGGGATTCGAGATGGTCAGTGACCTGTTTGTTGACTTGGCTTTCGAAGACCTTAGATAGGCAGGGCAGGATGGATATAGGTCTGTAACAGTTTGGGTCCAGGGTGTCTCCCCCTTTGAAGAGGGGGATGACTGCGGCAGCTTTCCAATCCTTGGGGATCTCAGACGAGATGAAAGAGAGGTTGAACAGGCTGGTAATAGGGGTTGCGACAATGGTGGCAGATAGTTTCAGAAATAGAGGGTCCAGATTGTCAAGCCCAGCTGATTTGTACGGGTCCAGGTTTTGCAGCTCTTTCAGAACATCTGCTATCTGGATTTGGGTAAAGGAGAACCTGGAGAGGCTTGGGCGAGGAGCTGCGGGGGGGGCGGAGCTGTTGGCCGAGGTTGAAGTAGCCAGGCGGAAGGCATGGCCAGCCGTTGAGAAATGCTTATTGAAGTTTTCGATAATCATGGATTTATCAGTGGTGACCGTGTTACCTAGCCTCAGTGCAGTGGGCAGCTGGGAGGAGGTGCTCTTGTTCTCCATGGACTTCACAGTGTCCCAGAACTTTTTGGAGTTGGAGCTACAGGATGCAAACTTCTGCCTGAAGAAGCTGGCCTTAGCTTTCCTGACTGACTGCGTGTATTGGTTCCGGACTTCCCTGAACAGTTGCATATCACGGGGACTATTCGATGCTATTGCAGTCCGCCACAGGATGTTTTTGTGCTGGTCGAGGGCAGTCAGGTCTGGGGTGAACCAAGGGCTGTATCTGTTCTTAGTTCTGCATTTTTTGAACGGAGCATGCTTATCTAAGATGGTGAGGAAGTTACTTTTAAAGAATGACCAGGCATCCTCAACTGACGGGATGAGGTCAATGTCCTTCCAGGATACCCTGGCCAGGTCGATTAGAAAGGCCTGCTCACAGAAGTGTTTTAGGGAGCGTTTGACAGTGATGAGGGGTGGTCGTTTGACTGCGGCTCCGTAGCGGATACAGGCAATGAGGCAGTGATCGCTGAGATCCTGGTTGAAGACAGCGGAGGTGTATTTGGAGGGCCAGTTGGTCAGGATGACGTCTATGAGGGTGCCCTTGTTTACAGAGTTAGGGTTGTACCTGGTGGGTTCCTTGATGATTTGTGTGAGATTGAGGGCATCTAGCTTAGATTGTAGGACTGGCGGGGTGTTAAGCATATCCCAGTTTAGGTCACCTAACAGAACAAACTCTGAAGCTAGATGGGGGGCGATCAATTCACAAATGGTGTCCAGGGCACAGCTGGGAGCTGAGGGGGGTCGGTAGCAGGCGGCAACCGTGAGAGACTTATTTCTGGAGAGAGTAATTTTCAAAATTAGTAGTTCGAACTGTTTGGGTATGGACCTGGAAAGTATGACATTACTTTGCAGGCCATCTCTGCAGTAAACTGCAACTCCTCCCCCTTTGGCAGTTCTATCTTGACGGAAGATGTTATAGTTGGGTATGGAAATCTCTGAATTTTTGGTGGCCTTCCTGAGCCAGGATTCAGACACAGCAAGGACATCAGGGTTAGCAGAGTGTGCTAAAGCAGTGAGTAAGACAAACTTAGGGAGGAGGCTTCTGATGTTGACATGCATGAAACCAAGGCTTTTTCGAACACAGAAGTCAACAAATGAGGGTGCCTGGGGACATGCAGGGCCTGGGTTTACCTCCACATCACCCGCGGAACAGAGGAGTAGTAGTATGAGGGTGCGGCTAAAGGCTATCAAAACTGGTCGCCTAGAGCGTTGGGGACAGAGAATAAGAGGAGCAGGTTTCTGGGCATGGTAGAATATATTCAGGGCATAATGCGCAGACAGGGGTATGGTGGGGTGCGGGTACAGCGGAGGTAAGCCCAGGCACTGGGTGATGATGAGAGAGGTTGTATCTCTGGACATGCTGGTAGTAATGGGTGAGGTCACCGCATGTGTGGGAGGTGGGACAAAGGAGTTATCAGGGGTATGAAGAGTGGAACTAGGGGCTCCATTGTGAACTAAAACAATGATAACTAACCTGAACAACAGTATACAAGGCATATTGACATTTGAGAGAGACATACAGCGAGGCATACAGTAATCACAGGTGTTGAATTGGGAAAGCTAGCTAAAACAGTAGGTGAGACAACAGCTAATCAGCTAGCACAACAACAGCAGGTAAAATGGCGTAGACTAGGCAACGGGGCCAACAGATAAAACAAACAAGCAGAATGGAGTACCGTGATTTATGGACAGTCCAGCGTGCATCAGCTATGTAGCCAAGAGATCAGTGTCCAGGGGGCAGCGGTGGATGGGGAAGGGAAGCTGGACTGGCGAGTGTTATCCAGGTAAAAAAAACGAACAATGACTAAATAGCTTGTAGCTAGTTAGCTGGTTAGCTTCTGGAGGTTCTTGAGTGTGTTCTAAAAATAAATAAAAAATAATAGCGATTCCGTATCACATTGGGTGAGGCAGGTTTCCGGAAGGTATAAACAAATTAAAAGTCAAAAGAGATAGAAAGTAAATATGGGTCCGGTGGGCGTTTGGGACGCGGAGATTCAGGCGGTTAGCAGGCCTGTGCTAACAAGCTAACAGTTTGTAGGCCCGGGCTAGACAAGGTAGCAGTTAGCGGACCGGAGCTGGACAAGCTAGCAGTTAGCAGGCCGAATTAGCAAGCAGGGAGATAGCGAGGGCTAGAGAGTTAGCCTTTGGGGGACGTCGCGATGGGGTGAGTCTGTTTATTCCTCTTCATGCGGTGACATCGATAGACCGGTCGTGGGCCCGGGTATTGTAGCTCAGGAGTATGCTACGGTGGTAGCGCAGGCCGGGCTAGCTTCAAGCTAAGTGGGTGGAAACGCTAGCCAGGGGTAATCATCCAGGGTTGCAGTTTAGCTAGATAGCTAGTTGTGAAGATCCAGCGTATTTGGAAGCTTAGGTTTAGCAAAATGTTTTTAAAGGGATAGCTATGTAAAAAACGAAAAATATGTAAAAAACGAAAAATAAACAAAATATAAACAAAATATACAGGGACACGACACGACAGGACGACTTACTGCTACGCCATCTTGGATTCCAAGATGTGATGTTGATGAGAACTTGTGGCCAAATGCAGTATATAGAGGGAAAACTAGAACCCTCACAGTACTGTACAGTATGAGTGATTATACTATACATGTTGATGAGAACTAGAACCCTCACAGTACTGTACAGTATGAGTGTTACACTATACATGTTGATGAGAACTAGAACCCTCACAGTACTGTACAGTATGAGTGTTATAGTATACATGGTGATGAGAACTAGAACCCTCACAGTACTGTACAGTATGAGTGTTATACTATATATGTTGTTGAGAACTAGATCCCTCACAGTACTGTACAGTATGAGTGTTATACTACACATGTTAATGAGAACTAGAACCCTCACAGTACTGTACAGTATGAGTGTTATACTATACATGTTGATGAGAACTAGAACCCTCACAGTACTGTACAGTATGAGTTTTATACTATATATGTTGTTGAGAACTAGAACCCTCACAGTAATGTACAGTATGAGTGTTATACTACACATGTTAATGAGAACTAGAACCCTCACAGTACTGTACAGTATGAGTGTTATACTACACATGTTGATGAGAACTAGAACCCTCACAGTACTGTACAGTATGAGTGTTATACTATACATGTTGATGAGAACTAGAACCCTCACAGTACTGTTCAGTATGAGTGTTATACTACACATGTTAATGAGAACTAGAACCCTCACAGTACTGTACAGTATGAGTGATTATACTACACATGTTGATGAGAACTAGAACCCTCACAGTACTGTACAGTATGAGTGATTATACTATACATGTTGATGAGAACTAGAACCCTCACAGTACTGTACAGTACGAGTGTTATACTACACATGTTAATGAGAACTAGAACCCTCACAGTACTGTACAGTATGAGTGTTATACTACACATGTTAATGAGAACTAGAACCCTCACAGTACTGTACAGTATGAGTGTTATACTATACATGTTGATGAGAACTAGAACCCTCACAGTACTGTACAGTATGAGTGTCATACTATATATGTTGTTGAGAACTAGAACCCTCACAGTACTGTACAGTATGAGTGTTATACTACACATGTTAATGAGAACTAGAACCCTCACAGTACTGTACAGTATGAGTGTTATACTATACATGTTGATGAGAACTAGAACCCTCACAGTACTGTACAGTATGAGTGTTATACTACACATGTTAATGAGAACTAGAACCCTCACAGTACTGTACAGTATGAGTGATTATACTATACATGTTGATGAGAACTAGAACCCTCACAGTACTGTACAGTATGAGTGTTACACTATACATGTTGATGAGAACTAGAACCCTCACAGTACTGTACAGTATGAGTGATTATACTACACATGTTGATGAGAACTAGAACCCTCACAGTACTGTACAGTATGAGTGATTATACTATACATGTTGATGAGAACTAGAACCCTCACAGTACTGTACAGTATGAGTGATTATACTATACATGTTAATGAGAACTAGAACCCTCACAGTACTGTACAGTATGAGTGTTATACTATACATGTTGATGAGAACTAGAACCCTCACAGTACTGTACAGTATGAGTGTTATACTATACATGTTGATGAGAACTAGAACCCTCACAGTACTGTACAGTATGAGTGTTATACTATATATGTTGTTGAGAACTAGAACCCTCACAGTACTGTACAGTATGAGTGTTATACTACACATGTTAATGAGAACTAGAACCCTCACAGTACTGTTCAGTATGAGTGTTATACTACACATGTTAATGAGAACTAGAACCCTCACAGTACTGTACAGTATGAGTGTTATACTATACATGTTGATGAGAACTAGAACCCTCACAGTACTGTACAGTATGAGTGTTATACTACACATGTTAATGAGAACTAGAACCCTCACAGTACTGTACAGTATGAGTGTTATACTACACATGTTAATGAGAACTAGAACCCTCACAGTACTGTACAGTATGAGTGTTATACTATACATGTTGATGAGAACTAGAACCCTCACAGTACCTTACAGTATGAGTGTTATACTACACATGTTGATGAGAACTAGAACCCTCACAGTACTGTACAGTATGAGTGTTATACTACACATGTTGATGAGAACTAGAACCCTCACAGTACTGTACAGTATGAGTGTTATACTACACATGTTAATGAGAACTAGAACCCTCACAGTACTGTACAGTATGAGTGTTATACTATACATGTTAATGAGAACTAGAACCCTCACAGTACTGTACAGTATGAGTGATTATATTATACATGTTGATGATGTTTTTAAAATATTTTTATTGCAGCCCTGGAATTTCAGGAATTCGTTTTTTGTTTCATCTTTTTATTTTTCACAAGTAAATTACTATATGCAAAGATATAGAAAAAATAAAGGCTATTGAAGCAGAATGCTGCATTTCTGATTCATTGTTGTTACATGTACTTCAGTACAGTCAATAAAGTGAAAAGGTGTTATTCTTATTCTATAATGATGTGAAAATCATTCAAACTTCAAAGAGAAAAAGTTCATCATTTACGTAATGCTCCATGTTAGTGTTTTTTAGGTCAGTGTGTTATGAGTGAAAATGTATGCTTTCTGAGTGAGAATTGTTGCCAGTGTTCTGGTCGAACAAGCTTATTTTGAGACATGTATAAAGTGTTTTGGTGGTTTGGGTGAGTTTTGGAGGTGAGATGAACTGTTTGGCCAAGATGCATGTTGGTAATGCAGACTGTGTGAAGAGTTTTGAAAAAGTGGCTTCGGTATTGAGCGACGCTTGTTAGCAATTGAAAAAAAAACGGTAAGAGCTGTCAATAAGAGCATGGCCATTGATTGATCAATTATTAGAATATCTGACAAATGTACACCTAATAAAATATTTAAATAATTGCTTAATTAACTCAGGAACCACAACTGTGGAAGCACCTGCTTTCCTTGTATCCCTTTGTATCCCTCATTTACTTCGCTGTTTCCGTTGTTTTGTCAGTCACATGTGCGTTGGTGTGTGATGCCACTGCAGTTAAGTATTCCTATATCAAACATCGGTTAACTGATTGGTTGGTTAATTGGGTGCGATAAAGACAAGTACACAATCCTCGCTGGAAATAAACATTTACACACAAAACATCAGGAACAAAATAAATGAAAAGTGTAGTGGCCATCTTTGTGAATTCTAAAAGTATGAGACAATATTTGATTAATATAATGGTACATTATTTATTCATATAAACAATTAACCTTTTGGGGAAACTACTGTATGGCTAATCTTTAAGATTTAAAACTCGATTGATTTCTAAAAAAAAACATGTGCGTGTAAATGGAGACAAAGTGAACAGCAGAATACTTAGCATCTCTCTGTAGACCCACTCTATATGCTATTGGTATTATGTAGGCCTGGATGCTTGGTGGTCATTGATCAACTAATGGTTAGTAATGTGGAACAATACTATAGCTATTTGGTGTTGTTTTATGGCTGACTTGTTTGGACAGAATTGATATTAAATGTATTTCTTCTTTCAATTTGAAATCCATAAAATATATATCTTATTATTCACTTGTAGACCTCTAGCAATTGTGTCCACTAGACCTGATATTAACAAAAAACTTTTTCAATTGTTAAACTGAATAATATCAAATGATCCATCACTACTTGAAACTCTGATATATTTATTTGGACATTGTTATTATTACTTTATTATTATTTTTGGAACTTTATTAAGTAACATGTAGTGTGTTTCAAAGATCTCTTAAAGTTTAGCCAATCATATCTTAGCAAGAAAATAACCTTAAGTGTGATCAAGCATATGTTTGTACTTAGTTAGTCCATCTACTTTGATTGTCCAATTAGAAAATATCGGTACCGCCTTCCCCTCTGCCATAAGGCTTATCCTGTGAACCATAATCAATACCATAATCAATATGGCTGAATGTCTGAAGATTAACATACGATAAGGTGGTTTGGCACATGGCGCCTCCCATTGAATTTCAACCTGTTGATCAAACTATACCAGAGTATCAGAGAATAAAACATTTGGTTTCTTTCTTATATTCTGACTCAAAGAAGAAAGTAATATGCAATCAACACCAGAAGAATATAACTTCAGTATTCCATTTATTTCAACATTTGATAATTGTATATGATCTTGAACCATTGCACTTAGTTCCTTTAATATTATCATTGTAATACACTTGTGAAAGGGTTATAATCAGTCATATAATCAGTATGCAGGGGTTTCTAATGAGTTATAGAAGTTTCTGATGTTTCACTGACCTACTAGTAAGCAAGTTGTTTTTAGCTGGGTTGTGTTGTCCATCATGGATTACAGTGTGGTGGTCTTCATTTTATGACAATGTTGGTATAACTTAACCCTTGTAAATGAGATATTCTATTCTATCCTAGTCTGAAGTGAAGTCTAAGTTTTACTTTATTACCAGTGAAAATGTTGGGATTACGTGGGATTCATGTTGATTGATGTGAATTGAAGACAGGTGTTCTGAGTTTGTGTGCGACATAAATCACTGAAATAGGCCTAAGCAGGCTAAACCCGATTATTCTGAGATTTGAACTCTAATGTGCACCGGGTGTTGACGAACCAAACCAAACTAAACTTCTCCGAGACTGTCCGCTACTACTTATTCATACTCTAATGCCCGCAAACTATTTGGGATGACTTTTCTTTTGTTATTTTGTACTGTCTTCGTTTGTTGTTAACTTCTGCCAGCGGCACGGCACCATATGTCTATGACTAGGTGATGGTGGTTGGTGAGGCACATCAATCAAGGCTTTAATCTGCGAGAACATCACCATCTTGTTGCTGTCTGTCTGTCTGTTACACTCCTGGGATTTACAGAGTCAGATTAGAAATCTCACGTCGTCATAAAGCTCCTGCCACAGTCGGCTGGTTGGGCGCTGTGCGGTGGGGTGGAGCCGGGCGAGTACGTGCTAGGGGTTGTACTGTAGGGGTGGGCCCAAGGTCTCGGTATATAAGACTCATTCTACCAACATAGCCCCTACCTGCTCCGTACACCAGTTTCTTATCATATCCGTATCAATCGTTTCATTATTTATCTGGAGGAATTTAACATAACGCTGAATGAATTAGGCTTTGCTCTGAGTTGATACGTAACATTGTCTCCAGGCTTCTTTTCTTTTCTTTTTTTGGCCTTCATCAGCCTTTTGTATGAGCCTACCTGCCTTCGGTGCAGTCGTTGGTCATCATGAACTACTGCATGCCTGACATGTATGAGATGCCTCATGGCGTGGGCGGTGGCTACCCGATGCAGGGCGGTGGGGAGTACTGCATGTATGGAGGTGATGGTCCCGGGGGGTACGGGCACTGTGAGCCCCAGCCCATGCACCAGATCCACCCTCCCTGCATGGAGCAGGCTTGGCCCCCCAGCCAGCCCTACGCCTGCTCCTACCCAGGACCCAACCCCGTGTTCAAAAGTGAATACTGCACCATGGAAGTGCCTCTCAGCCACTACAACCACCAGCCCGACTACTATTCTGAGGGGAAGCCTGACTTCTCCCACATGCAGTGGATGCAAGAGGTCAACAAGAAAGGTAGGGAGTTGGGACTAGGGAGCAGTACTTCTGGCTCTAGAACCGGGAAGTACTAGGGATTATTGTGATGGCATGACAAACGGTAGGGACTAACCCGGTGGCGTGATGGGGTGCCATCCTGACAGCTTGTGTTGGAATGCATGTGTAGAGACGTGCGACAGGTGCACCAATATGTCCTGTTGATGAAGGACAAAATCTGACCTGATATTGTTGGTATGCTAGTCTAGTTTGGCTTGAACAGTGGATTGAACAGATTTATCTCATTGCAAACCGTTTCAGTGTTGAACCTTGCTCGTATGTGTTTATATAATATCGTAGTGACTTTTGATACACTATAATCATAGTGATTCTGATACTACATGTTTATTAACACCTAAACACTGAGTACTGTGAGTTTATCGGTTGATAAGTCAACCCATGAGGGACCATTTGTAGTTATGTACATTGAATTATGTATTCACTTTCAAACTAAGACCTCTTGAAGTTTAAAGGCAAATGTAGACCGTCCACATATTACAAGACCATGGACTTTGAAAAGACTTGTTGGCAAACTTCTGAATGGTCAATATGTCTCTGCATTTGATTGTCCTGAACAGTGTTCTTAGCATCTATCATAATGGTTTGCTATTAAATTTACGGGTGGGTATTAATTGTGTTGACAACCTGAGCTCCTTTGATCAGGCTTTAGTTTGGACTAGAGTAAATCCAAGTTGACCTAAGGTGGCATACCGTGCCAGAACTGACCCGGAGCCAGAGAACCTGTTGCATTTTGTGCTTTGTGTGTGTGTGTGTGTGTGTGTGTGTGTGTGTGTGTGTGTGTGTGTGTGTGTGCTTTGTGTGTGTGTGTGTGTGTGTGTGTGTGTGTGTGTGTGTGTGTGTGTGTGTGTGTGTGTGTGTGTGTGTATTGATTGCTGGTACAGGGAGCAAGACTACAGACAGGGTAACAGAAGGCTGGAGCTTGCTGGTTGATGGCTTGGCCCTGACTCCCCTCGACTCGTATTGATCATTTATTGACCTCTGCCCCCACCCTCCTCCTCTCCTCCTACCCCCCTCCCCTCCCGCAGTCTGACGGCCCCCCTGCATGCCACCCTGCTCGTGTGTCCGGGCTGGATCACCTCTCTCAGTGGGCTAAGCCCCCAGCCTTGCCCTCACTGACCCTACCTGCTTCTTAACTTCTTAGTGCTACACACTTTAGGCCCTTTTGGAGAACTTTGTGTTGAAATGAATGATGTTAAACACATCTGGTGGAAATCACCTCTTTGTTTCTAAGTTGCTGTGTCTACAAAGATCATGTTCAGTGGTCTGCTTGTGGTCAGACTGTAGTAAATGAGTACTTTATTGTCCCACAGGGAAATCTGTCTGGTAACGATACAGGCGTTCCTAGCATACATAATTGGTTGTTTCTGAATGCTGTTTGTATCCAACATAAGTATAGTTGTGTCCCTGTTAACGGATCGTCACTGGCCTATATGGGGCGGCAGGTAGCCTAGTGGTTAGAGCATTGGGCCAGTGACCGAAAGGTTGCTGGATCGAATCCCTGGGGCTGACAAGGTAAAAATCTGTCGTTCTACACCTGAGCGAGGCAGTTAACCCACTGTTCCCTGCCCCCCGAAGACGTGAAAATCGATTTTGGCACTCCTCTGATTCAGAGGGGTTGGGTTAAATGTGGAAGACACATTTCAGTTGTACATCTTTCCCTATATGATGTGTTTACGTTTGATTTCTTTCTGTCTTGTTAGGGTACATCCCCAGTTACCTGGACAAGGACGAGTTATGTGTAGTATGTGGGGATAAAGCTACAGGATATCACTATCGCTGTATCACCTGTGAAGGATGCAAGGTAATACCAACACTGGACATATGTATTAGTAACAGATGTAATAATACCAACACTTAACTCTCTGACATGGTTTCAGCAGTATCCATCAAAAAGGAAAAATTCAATGAAATATCATTTTTTAGATCATCCGGAAATTCCCTTTCAAACATTTCGTGTATCTTTTTTCCCAAAGGGTTTCTTCCGGCGGACGATCCAGAAGAACCTGAACCCGACGTACGCTTGTAAGTACGAGGCAAAGTGCGTCATCGATAAGGTGACCAGGAACCAGTGCCAGGAATGCCGCTTCAAGAAGTGCATCGCTGTCGGCATGGCAACAGACTGTAAGTAGTATTCTGCTTAGTTTATTTCCCCAGAATACCTTTAGAGAGAATGTTCCTTCTTCTAGAGTGAGATGTATAATACAATTATAATAATGTAGCGTTAATATTTAATTCAGAGGACATTCACTACCACCAATATGGCAGCTGGGGAAAAAACGGATTTAACAAATTAACTAACTAGCACTAGTTCTGATTGCTCTAAAAATGTGTCTCAATAAATATGCTCCAATCTACCTGAGAGATCTGTTAACTGAACTTGATAATCACGCTTGGCCTGCCAGGTGGCTCATCACGGAGAGCTGCTTAACCTACCTATTTCAGAGTACAGAGATGAGGAGAACTAATGTCATGACTCCTCATAACAGGAATAGACTGCCTCATTCATTACTCTTTACAAATACTCTTCTTCATTCTTGTTTTATTGTGTAATTTCTATCATGCTTTCTCTGTTTTTACTTCTGTTATCAGATTTGTATTATTATTTATCTATTGACAGATCATGTTTTTAATGATGGATGTTATCAGTGTAAATATCAGTGTAAATATCAGTGTAAATATCAGTGTAAATATCAGTGTAAATATCAGTGTAAATATCAGAGGCAGAGTGCATATGTTTTGAATTGTATATTGTTTGTATTGTAAATTGTATGGAGCCATACTTCAGAACAATAGAACATTTCATTTCTTAAAATAGCAGTGGCAGTTCTTAAAATACTTAGACTTAGACTTGCTTCTTTGTGCGCTTGATCCCCTCCCTCTCAATCCCCTCGCCGTTCGTGACTCCTTGCTTCCTTCTTTGACCCTCTCTCGCCCTACCACTTCACCCTTCCCCCCAATCCCTAACACCTCCTCCTCCTCCACCCCCTCCCATCCTCTACACCTCCACCACTCCCTCCCATCCTCTACACCTCCACCACTCCCTCCCATCCTCTACACCTCCACCGCTCCCTCCGATCCTCTACACCTCCACCACTCCCTCCCATCCTCTACACCTCCACCACTCCCTCCCATCCTCTACACCTCCACCACTCCCTCCCAGTGGTGCTGGACGACAGCAAGCGGCTCGCCAAGCGGAAGTTGATCGAGGAGAACCGTGAGCGGCGGCGGAAGGATGAGCTCCAGAAGACGGTGTGGGACCGGCCTGAGCCGTCCCAGGAGGAGTGGGACCTGATCCGCATGGTCACCGAGGCCCACATGTCAACTAACGCCCAGGGCAACCACTGGAAACAGAAACGCAAGTTCTTGGTGAGACGTCTCCTCCGTGGCTGACAGCGTCTAACCAACCATGTCTGTTCTGTGAAACATTCCCAGTTCCCACAATCCCTCTCTTGTCCCCTTCCCTACCTCCCATCCCATCCCAAACCCACCACTGTTCCCAACGTTAATATGTCCATGTTTTTTGTATCTCCTTGTAGAATGGGGAGAATTAGCTGGACGCTGGAGAAAGTGTGTTCCTCAACGCAGCAGACATTAACTTAAAACGGAACAATCCATTCCTCTTGTTTTCTTCTTTCTCTCCCCTTTAAAGCAGTGTTCTTTCATAATCTAAACAAATACTAAAAATGAATAACTGTTTCTTTCTATCTCTCTCGCTTCCTCTCTCTTTCTCTCTCTTCCTCTCTCTCGCTGTGTGTTGAGCAGTACTACCTTTATAATTTCACTCCTCACATTTTAACCAAATTATTTTATTTTCCATAAAGTCTAATCGTCCTCTGCAGATTGAAGTCTGTCTCAGTTTCTTTGACTCTATCCTGGAGTTTCCATGTAGAGATTACACAAGGCCTGGACTATAGACTGTTGAGTAGGCCACATATACAGTATAGAAGTATAGAATTGTAATTTATTTTATGTATTTATTTTGGATTAGTAATAGTTCAAGATTTAGCTAAACAACACATTTTCATCTGTAGTCCCTGTGCAGACTGTATTAGTATGTGGTATTATATAAGTATTATAGTATTATATTATACTATATTATCATAATGTACAGTACCAGTCAAAAGTTTGGACACACCTACTCATTCAAGGATTTTTTTATATTTTTACTATTTTCTACATCAAAACTATGAAATAACACATATGGAATCATGTAGTAACAAAAAAGGGTTAAACAAATCAAAATATATTTTGGATTTTAGAATCTTCAAAGTAGCCACCCTTTGCCTTGATGACAACTTTGCACACTCTTGGCATTCTCTCAACCAGCTTCACCTGGAATGCTTTTCCAACAGTCCTGAAGGAGTTCCCACATATGCTGAGCACTTGTTGGCTGTTTTTCCTTCACTCTGTCGTCCAACTCATCCCAAACCATCTCAATTGGGTTGAGGTCGGGTGATTGTGGAGAATGAATAACTTGATCCCCTCCAGGTCATCTGATGCAGCACTCCAACACTCTACCTGGCCAAATAGCCCTTACACAGCCTGGAGGTGTGTTTTGGGTCATTGACCTGTTGAAAAACAAATGATAGTCCCACTTAGCGCAAACAGATGGGATGATGTATCACTGCAGAATGATGTGGTAGCGCAAACAGATGGGATGATGTATCACTGCAGAATGATGCTGGTTCAGTGTGCCTTGAATTCTAAATAAATCACAGACAGTGTCACCAGTAAAGCACCATCACACCTCCTTCTCCATGCTTCACGGTGGGAACCACACATGCGGAGATCATCCGTTCACCTACTCTGCGTCTCACTAAGACACGGCGGTTAGAATCCAAAATCTCAAATTTTAACTCATCAGACCAAAGGACAGATTTCCACCGTTCTAATGTCCATTGTTCGTGTTTCTTGGCCCAAGCAAGTCTCCTCTTATTGTTCATGTCCTTTAGTAGTGGTTTCTCTGCAGCAATTCAACCATGAAGGCCTGATTCACACAGTCTCCTCTGAACAGTTGATGTTGAGCTGTGTCTGTTACTTGAACTCTGTGAAGTATTTATTTGGGCTGCAGTCTGAGGTGCAGTTATTCCAATGAGGTGCAGTTATTCTAACTTATCCTCTGAGGTAACTCTGGGTCTTCCTTTCCTGTGGCGGTCCTCATGAGAGCCAGTTTCATCATAGCGCTTGATGGTTTTTATGACTGCATTTGAAGAAACTTTCAAAGTTCTTGAAATTTTCCAGATTGACTGACCTTTATGTCTTAAAGTAATGATGGGCTTACGTTACTCTTTGCTTATTTGAGCTGTTCTTGGACTAATATGGACTTGGTCTTTTACCAAATAGGGCTATCTTCTATATACCACCCCTACCTTGTCACAACACAACTGATTGGCTCAAACACATTAAGAAGGAAAGCAATTCCACAAATTAACTTTTAACAAGGCACACCTGTTAATTGAAATGCATTCCAGGTAACTACCTCATGAAGCTGGTTGAAAGAATGCCAAGAGTGTGCAAAGCTGAAATCAAGGCAAGGGATGGCTACTTTGAAGAATCTCAAATATAAAATATATTTTGATTTGTTTAACACTTTTTTGGTTGCTACATGAATACATATGTGTTATTTCATAGTTTTGATGTCTTCGCTACTATTCTCCAATGTAGAAAATAGTAAAAATAAAGAAAAACCCTTGAATGAGTAGGTGTTTCCAAACTTTTGAAGGGTACTGTATATCAGCTTTGATTAACTCATTTGTGAGTCTTGACATACAACAGTATAATTTGTACCCCCCCCAAAAAAAAAAAAAAGTTTACAAAAATGTTTTACCTGAATATCTATAATGAAATATATGTTTATAAGTATAACATAAATGCTTCAGCCTGAGCCTAAATCTTGTCATGGAAACTCCACTTTGCATTTTGTGTACTACTCACCTGTTGTCTCTCTCTGCACTTACTTTTCTGTCATCTACCTGTCCTCAGTTTAAACATGTTATTTTTTTAGTTGGCTTGACACGGGTTCCTCATTGAAACGTTCTTCACAATCTCTGTTGATTGTCCAACAGGTCGAGGAAGCAATGCTACTTAATGAAATAACATGTAATTTATTCTATACTTCTGACCAGAGTGCAGTGGGGGTGAAGGAAACCAAGGTAAGAATTAGTAGACAAAATATAATACTGAGTTTAAATACTATCAAAACACTTCTCAAATCGCACCTGCTATAGCTAGCTATTATATTATAGGCGAGTGTTAAAATACAGTGGTTCATTCAAATTGGGGTTAGAAAAAAGATGTCATTTGTATCCTATTTTTATACATATCTACTATTCACACACTGTTTGTATTGCATATTTTAAGTAGTTTTGTGAATTCCTTACTAGGAACAAAATGATTCACTACCAAAACAGTGAAAAAGTTGCAATTAAGTAATTAATAAGGGAGAACCATGCACCATATTGATTATTTATTATTATCATTTTTATTAGCCTTCTGTTACATATTAATTTGAGAAATGTAATACAAAATGTGCAAAATAGTAAAAACAAGATTTTTAAACTGATTTTCAAAACCTTTAAATGTAATCCAGAGACATATTTCACCATCAATGTCCGGCTCTGACCATGGACAAGTTTCCCTGTATTCACAGACCAAGCGTCTCGCACATGTGGCTGCGTTTACACAGGCAGACAAATTCTGCAATTTATTTCACTAATTGGTCTTTTGACCAATCAGATCAATTAACATTTGAGCTGCCTGTGTCGTACACACTTTGGCTGATTTGGACATGTAACTGTGTAACCTTTGTGGCAGGAGGGATTAGGCTGAGGACCTTGTCCACTGTATACCATATTGTAGCAACCTTAACTCAACACTTTAACCTCTTGGCGTAACGGTTAAGGTATTGGCTTGACAGTTGTTGGACCTCGGTTCGAGTCCCAGTTGGGCCTACCTCCCGGATTCGCTACAATAGTATGTCCTTGATTTAAAGCGAGAAGAATTGGTTTCGTCCAATTAATTTGACTTCCAGGAAGAACAATTATCTATGACTTTAATGTAGATTATTGTATCAGATGTTTTTTTCAATAGATGTAAATAAATACAGTGGATGACCAATAAAGAGTCAGTTACCAAAACAATTATGTCAATACCAAAATGAACCAAATTGTTTCGGTTGTGGACGTTTCAGTTTTTAGTTATTATAGCTACTGTATATTTTGGACATATATTTTTGTCCCAAATACAAACAATTTTGTTGTATATTATATGTTTGGTATTGACACATCATGTGGCTATGATGGAGAGGGTTGCAATCCCATTTCCTGATTATAGTTGTAAGGATGTGGCTTAAGTCACATTCATTCTACAGTCTTTTAATGTGTGTTTCGGTAGTGACATACAAAGTGGGGAAATCATTTTTTAGAGAAAGATTTTTTACAATAAAGTAGCAGTATCTTTCAATTGAATAATAAAACAAATCAATATGTTCTATTGAAATAATAGTGTGAAAAAGATTTTAAAAATATTGAAGCACTTTGTTTTCAAACATACATTTGAGGAGCCAGGGTGGGGACAGCCACGCCCCACTAGAAATGAGTATATCAACAAAGATGTTGTACTATATTAATTTAACAATATGTGTGTTATTGCCTTGGCATGAATTAGAATAGATCATGATGTTAATAAATGTCCTAAGTTTGGAGACTTATCTGTTTTTTTAAATAGTTTTTTTTGACTGGGGACAGCAATTTGAACCACTTCTGTTGAATGACCCATATACACTGCATTGCTAGAAGTATGTGGACACCCTTCAAATTAGTGGATTTGGCTATTTCAGCTAGACCCGTTGCTGACAGGTGTATAAAATAGAGCACACAGCAATGCAATCTCCATAGACAAACATTGGCACTTGAATGGCCATATTGAAGAGCTCAGTGACTTTCAACGTGACATCGTCATAGGATGCCACCTTTCCAACAAGTCAGTTCGTCAAATTTCTACCCTGCTAGAGCTGCCCCGGTCAACTGTAAGTGCTGTTATTGTGAAGTAGAAACGTCAAGGAGCAACAATGGCTCAGCCACGAAGTGGTAGGCCACACAAGCTCACAGAACAGGACCGCCGAGTGCTGAAGAGGTCACTCACTACGAGTTCCAAACTTCTTCTGGAAGCAACGTCAGCACAAGAACTGTTCTTTGGGAGCCAGGCCTAATCGCCCAACATCAGTGCCAGACCTCACGAATGCTCTTGTGGCTGAATGGAAGCATGTCCCCGTAGCAATGTTCCAACATCTAATGAAAAGCCTTCCCAGAAGAGTGGAGGCTGTTATAACAGCAAAGGAGGGGGACCAACTCCATATTAATGCCCTTGATTTTGGAATGGGATGTTCAACGAGCAGGTGTCCACATGCCTTTTGCCGTGTAGTCTAGCTTTAAGTGCATAAAGTATGTAGATAGTTCTCTGCTAGCTGTGACAGTTGAAAGGCATACAGGGGAGAAGGACTCTTAAAGGGATATTATTATTATTAATAATGAGTGTTTTATTATTTCATCAATATTTATATTGATTTACAACCAAACCAACAGAAGCTGGGGGGTGCTGTACAGTGCTTTGTCCTCTGCTACTCAACTCAACTCAATCTGGGCTCTTTGCTTATGCGCTCGCTCTACTCTATCACTCTTATGTCACTTCTGGTCAGAAGGAAAGTAGTTCAATATGTTATAAAAATAATAATACCGTATCAGTGGATAACCCTAGTCAAAGACACTGCCAACTGAGGATGAGAAAATGAATGGCTTGCACTTTGCACTTTCCTGAGAATCCCCTCCTGTTTAAGTTTCCCTCAAACTTTCCTGAGAATCCACTCCTGTTTAAGTTTCCCTCAAGCTTTCCTGAGAATCCCCTCCTGTTTAAGTTTCCCTCAAACTTTCCTGAGAATCCCCTCCTGTTTAAGTTTCCCTCAAACTTTCCTGAGAATCGCCTCCTGTTTAAGTTTCCCTCAAACTTTCCTGAGAATCGCCTCCTGTTTAAGTTTCCCTCAAACTTTCCTGAGAATCCCCTCCTGTTTAAGTTTCCCTCAAACTTTCCTGAGAATCCCCTCCTGTTTAAGTTTCCCTCAAACTTTCCTGAGAATCGCCTCCTGTTTAAGTTTCCCTCAAACTTTCCTGAGAATCCCCTCCTGTTTAAGTTTCCCTCAAACTTTCCTGAGAATCCCCTCCTGTTTAAGTTTCCCTCAAACTTTCCTCCTTTTCCCTCCTGAACAATGGTCACAGTGGAAACGCTGTCCGCTTTGTTTTCATGTCGTGCTGTTTTACTCGTTGACCTGTCATGCCTAGAGGAGAAAGAGGAGACCGTGTTGTGTTTTCTGATCTTTCTAGCTGCATCTGAATTGAACCCTCCTCCCTAGATAGCACACTACTTTTAACCAGTGCCCTCTGCTCGAAAGTAATGCACTATATAGGGTGCACCCTATTTCAGTTGCACCCTGTGTCTTAAAGTCTTTTAGTAGTCTGTCCCTGTTGGACATACTTACATGCACTGAGCCGTGTCCTCCCTCCACCTCTTGTCGTTTCAGCCTGAGGACATTGGTCAAGCACCGGTCATAAATGCACCTGAAGGGAGCAAAGTGGACATTGAAGCCTTCAGTCAGTTTACAAAAATTATCACCCCCGCCATTACCCGAGTGGTGGACTTTGCCAAAAAGCTGCCTATGTTCTGTGAGGTACGTAAGCAAAGCTATTTCCTTTATTGAAACTAAAATGTAAAATGTAAATATTAGCAACGTTTATTGGGGATGTGTGTTTTATATTTGTGTTCTCTTTTCTTATGATTGATCGCCTGCTTATCATAGAGAATGTCAATAAATATATTGGTTCTAAAACGGAAACAAACTCAAGTTTAAAACTCAACATAAGCCATTTTACTCAAATAGAAACTAAAATGAGAGAACATTTTAAATGTAAAATGAATTCACTATTTAGTTTATAGTTAAATAGAAATTGTGAGAATTTGGCTTAGTGCTATATTTCTACTTGTCTTTCATATTAAAAAATTATGAAATACCTTAAAAACTCACTAATACTAAAACTGAAATAGAAATGGTCTCAACATGTAAACTAAACTAAATCAACATTATTAATAATATTTTAAACTAAACTGAAATTCAAATTCATTTCAAAATATGGCAGGGGAAAAAGCATTTAGTATGGGATGTACAGAGTTCAGTTAGTAATAAATGCTAACACTACTAATATATGTCAACATAAATGTTCTAATATCATTTCTGGACTTTTGACCTCTCCTGCACATGCTCCTTTTAATCAATCACATCAGTCGTTCATCGTTCGTGTGCAAATAAATCAATAAAAAATCAATAACAATGTTTGCTTTCTGTGTTTGTCTCTCTCCTCCCAGCTGCCTTGTGAAGACCAGATTATCCTATTGAAAGGCTGCTGCATGGAGATCATGTCTTTACGGGCGGCCGTTCGCTATGACCCCGAGAGCGAGACGCTGACACTTAACGGGGAGATGGCCGTGACCCGCGGCCAGCTGAAGAACGGAGGCCTGGGTGTGGTGTCGGATGCCATCTTTGATTTGGGCGTGTCGCTGTCGTCGTTCCACCTGGACGACTCTGAGGTCGCTCTGCTACAGGCCGTCATCCTGCTGTCCTCCGGTGAGAGAAAGATACATGCTTGCTGGCCCACACACACACCTGTTGCGTTACCACACTACCAGACATCCGGCCCCTTGTTTTCGCTATGGGTTTTGTCACCTTCCAAAAGCGTTTTAAAGGGCAAGGGGGTCATGGCCATTGAAACTGAGGGGCCACAGTCCAGCAGCAGTTTTACCCACTTGTAAGCTGACAATATAGAAGATATCTCTTTTTTTTACGGATAGTTATTTCAAAGATATCCTTTAAAAGGTGCCCCTTTAAAAAAAACTGGGTGAATTTGAACGTAAATATTAGAGTCTTCCAAAACTTTCAAACGAGTGTTCTTTAATATTCTATATCGTGTTGTTGTTCATTTTAATTTGGCATGACCTGCCATTTCAATGTTGAACTAGTTGGCATGATGACAAGTACATTAAAAGTAGATTAGGTAGGAAGTAGAATACATTGTAGGTGAGACAGAAAGAGAGCGGCAGGCCCCTGAGTTCAAACAGATAAAGGATTGGTCGAACAACACGCCATATTAGCCCCTGTCCCGTGTGTATGTAATTCTAGACATTTTTACATTAACGTTGTCCTGTCTCAGACTTGTCATTAAATGTGAAGACTGTTAATTTATCAAATCAAATCTCTATATGTAATTATTCTTACGTGATTAAACTAATCATGTAAACTTTAATTAACAAGGAAGTCGGGGCACCACAGAAAATGTTCAGATTACAAAGTTATAATTTTCTTCAGATATTTTAATATCTGATCAGTCTTTAATTAATGAATTATTACCTCATCAGTTCTCATTCCAAATGTTGTAAAATTATTGGCTATCTGCACGAACCTAGCCTTCACTATGAATCACCCATACACCAATTGCCTCAATTATTTATTTACTAACTAATTAAACAATTAAAGAATATACAATACATAATAACATTATACAGTAAATACCGCCCCTAGTGGACTAAACAAAAACAGTTTGGTTATTACAAAATAGATTCAGAGAAAAGAGAAGGGGGGTTTGGAAGGAAGACTAAGGAACATGGGTATCTATCGGACCTGGGAAGCTATTCTCACATAAATACATCCACATATGCCAACGATCGCTCATTCGGAAAAGCAATGCCTTGTATTTACGTGAAGCTGGCTTCGATAGTTGAGCTGATGATGTGAGGCTGGTTTGCCCAGTTGAGGTCGCCATTGACCTTTGTAGATTCTTCCCGGGTCGTCGGGTGAGAGGTTCACGTGGTCTGAGAGGTTCATCTCAATCTTTTATTTTTTTTTATTTGACCTTTATTTAACTAGGCAAGTCAGTTAAGAACAAATTGCATCTGGAGATGCTTCCTCGTCAGTCAGTGTTCTCGTACTAGATTTGCACATATGTTCAGCTGCAGTCTGATATATGCTAGTTTAGTATGCACTTCTTCGTTAGGTGATCAATAGTTCAGATTTCATACCATTTCACGTGTGGAGCAAGCTCTCACGTTTCCTGGTCTGTAGATTTGAAATTAGAATTAGCCCTTTTAAACGTGAGGACAAGTCCTCAATGAATTTGGAACTGAGTTGACTTTTCGTCACGGAGGCTTTTATTCAAAAGTGGAAAAGGGGTTGGTTCATCATTTCCAACCAATGTCTATTCATTTTTGCGTGGCTACTGACTTAGTTCAACTTTACAATGAAGGCCAATTCGCTCATTTTAAAGGTTAACATCATATTACATCATTCCGCAAATAGTTTAATCTTTACATTTTATACAAGAATTGGATGCAAGCCTCATAACTGAGGAACCTATATAAACAGAGTTTGAGTAATGTGGCTGTATTGTCTTTCATGAGGTCACAAACATGAAACAAAATGGACCAGGTCATATCTGGCTTCTCCACCGACTGCTTACACATTCTCCAAAATAGGAATATTGTTAAAATTCAGAGATGTAGTAGAATTTGGCGGGAGAGTTCCTTTGTTCTACTGTGACCATCTCTCTCCCATACGGCATGGTCAGGGAGACAAGTCTCTAAAAGGAAACTACGACTGGTTGGAAAGCAGTAAAAGTGCCCCTCCCCTTAACAAGAGAGGAGGGGTTGTTCACATCTCTGCTAGCCAATTCACTGAACGGGCTAGTGTCATGACAACAGTATATCATGAAACTTACATTCCACATCTATGAACACACATGGATGTGCTTATAGATGTATATTCTTTATGATATACACTTCAATTGTACACAATAAATGTATATGTATAATATATACAATAAGTGTACAAAACATTAGGAACACCTGCGCTTTCCATGAGATACTGTAGACTGAAAAGGTGAACCCAGTTGTAGGTTAAAGAAGGATTTTTAAGCCTTGAGACGATTGAAACATGCATTGTGTATGTGTGCCATTCAGAGGATGAATGGGCAAGACAAAATATTTACAGTGCATTCGGAAAGTATTCAGACTCTTGACTTTTTGCACATTTTGTTACGTTACAGCCTTATTCTAAAATGTATGATTTTTTTTTCCCTTTTTCTCATCAATCTACACACAATGCCCCATAATGTCAATGTGAAAACCGTTTTTTAGATTTTCTTTGCAAATGTATATTTTAAAAAATCAAACAGAAATACCTTATTTACATAAGTATTCACACCCTTTGCAATGAGACTCGAAATTGAGCTCAGGTGCATCCTGTTTCCATTGATCATCCTTGAGATGTTTCTACAACTTGATTGGAGTCCACCTGTGGTAAATTCAATTGAATGGATATGATTTGGAAAGGCACACACCTGTCTATATAAGGTCACACAGTTGACAGTGCATGTTAGAGCAAAAACCAAGCCATGAGGTCAAAGGAATTGTCCGTAGAGCTTCGAGACAGGATTGTGTCAAGGCACAGATATGAGGAAGGGTACCAAAAAAATTCTGCAGAATTGAAGGTCCCCAAGAACACAGTGGAACCACCAAGACAATACCTAGAGCTGGCCGCCCAGCCAAACTGAGCAATCGGGGGAGAAGGCCTTGGTCAGGGAGGTGACCAAGAACCCGATTGCCAATCTGACAGAGCTCCAGAGTTCCTCTGTGGAGATGGGAGAACCTTCCAGAAGGACAACTATCTCTGCAGAGTTTGTCAAGAACTGCAACGCTGGTGTTTTTTTTAAGCTCAACAGTTTCCCCTGTGTATCAAGAATAGTCCACCACCCAAAGGACATCCAACCAACTTGACACAACTGTGGGAATGATTGGAGTCAAAATGGGCCAGCATCTTTTGGATCGCTTGTCTCACCTTGTACAGTAGAGTCCATGCCCCGACGAATTGAGGCTGTTCTGGGGGCAAAAAGGGGTGCAACTCAATAGTAGAAAGGCCTAATGTTTTGTACACTCAGTGAATATATTTATTCATATACAGTGACTTGTTAGCAAAGAGCCTGTAGTTCCTGTGGCTTTACCCCCCCCCCCCCCCCCCCCCCCCCCCCCCCCCCCCTGTGAGACCTGCAGCAAAACAGTCAGTAAGCAATGAAACAGTCGGTAAAGCCAGTAAGTCAGTGTGTGCCGGCCTGTTTTCATGTGTGATTAACCACAGTCAGTCACACGTCAATACTGCTGTTAACTTCCACCAGAGGTCTGTTTAAACCCATTAGGCCAATCTTTCACGTAGTGATTATAAGGGATTACAGAGCCCACCCTAGGAAAGGAAACCATCTAATGATGAGACTACAATGGCTGTCCGGGGGTTTGACGTTCAAAATCAATAACTTTGTGCAGGGTCCACACATCTCCCTCCCTCCATCTCTAAGATGATGCCACTCTGTTCTGTGAAGCCATCGATCTCCTATTATATCCACATGCACAGATCGTCTGCATTGACTTTTATAGTTGTGAAATCAATGACAAACGTGAGCCAATCTGTTATTTGTTCGAATAATTCTGTAGCATACTTACTCAAAACTCAATACTTGTATTATTCGGCTGTTCTGTAAATCTATCACACATGCAACCCCTGGAGTGACTTAGTAGTGCTAATGAAATAAGCCAGTGACCGATTACAGGATATCCAATTAATACAAGTGTTGAGTTATAGTCTCTATCTCCAGTGAGATCGTGTTGGTAGATTTGGGTTGAATTAGTATAGAATTGTTCTATCTACGTGACAGTAGTAATATGCAGTACAGTATGAAACTCATCCATATTCATCCTTTTCTCCTTTCTGTCTATCTCTCCCTCCCTCCCCAGACCGCCCGGGGCTGACCAGCGTGGAGCGTATTGAGCGCTGTCAGGAGGAGTTCCTTCTGGCCTTTGAACATTACATCAACTACCGCAAACACAAGGTGGCGCAATTCTGGCCCAAGCTGCTGATGAAGGTGACGGACCTGCGGATGATCGGGGCGTGCCACGCCTCCCGCTTCCTGCATATGAAGGTGGAGTGCCCCAACGAACTGTTCCCCCCACTCTTCCTGGAGGTTTTTGAGGATTGACGGACAGATGGGCCCACACACCCTGCCGAGGTGTGTGTCAGAGTGTGTGTGTGTGCGTGGGCGCCTGGCCGGGGCTACGACAGTGGGCCTCAGAGTGGCTCTAGGCGTCTTGGGACACGTTGTTGGAACTCTCATTAGCACTACTGAGTCACTTCATTCCATACCTTAGGTGTAGCCTAGCTTCTCAGCCTAGTTCTTATGGATGGAACCATCCCTTATGATGCGGGTACATGTGAATAGCATTTTCTTTTGGTTTTTCTTTTGTAAATGTTTCACTTCTCAGTTCCTTCTCTATAAGTTTTTGTTGTGTTAATTGTACAGTCTAATTTCTGTCGTTGACGGTGCTCGTTCAGTCAGTCATACAAACCAACATGTAGTGTTTAATTTTAGTCCATTTTAATACCGAATGCTGACTCCACCAACACTGAGAAGGTCAGTGACAGACAGCAGAAGCCAGCTAACCAGCATTATTCCCTTCCATTTCGCATTCTCTTCCTACGATACTTCCCCAGTCAAGGGATGTGGAGTAGCTTTCATACAGGTGTCCTTCTGATGCTGGTGTTCTGTGAGAGCTACAGTTGAAGTCGGAAGTTTACATACACTTAGGTTGGAGTCATTAAAACTTGTTTTTCAACCACTCCACAAAGTTCTTGTTAACAAACTATAGTTTTGGCAAGTCGGTTAGGACATCTACTTTGTGCATGACACAAGTCATTTTTCCAGCAATTGTTTACAGACAGATTATTTCACTTATAATTCACTGTATCACAATTCCAGTGGGTCAGAAGTTTACATACACTATATTGACTGTGACTTTAAACAGCTTGGAAAATTCTAGAAAATTATGTCATGGCTTTATAAGCTTCTGATAGGCTAATTGACATCATTTGAGTCAATTGGAGGTGTACCTGTGGATGTATATCAAGGCATACCTTTAAACTCAATGCTTCTTTGCTTGACATCATTGGAAAATCCAAAGCTATCAGCCAAGCCCTCAGGAAAAAAATGGTGGACCTCCACAAGTCTGGTTCATCCTTGGGAGCAATTTCCAAAAGCCTGAAAGTACCAGGTTCATCTGTACAAACAATAGTAGGCAAGTATAATGGGACCATGCAGCCGTCATACCGCTCAGGAAGGACACACGTTCTGTCTCCTAGAGATGGACATACTTTGGTGCGAAAAGTGCAAATCAATCCCAGAACAACAGCAAAGGACCTTGTGAAGATGCTGGAGGAAACAGGTACAAAACTATCTATATCCACAGTAAACGAGTCCTATATCGACATAACCTGAAAGGCCGCTCAGCAAGGAAGCTGAAACCGGCATAAAAAATTGTGGTTTGCAACTGCACATGGTGACAAACATCATACTTTTTGGAGAAATGTCCTCTGGTCTGATGAATCAAAAATTGAACTGTTTGGCCGTAATTATCATTGTTATGTTTGGAGGAAAAAGGCAGAGGCTTGCAAGCTGAAGAACACCATCCCAACATTGAAGCACGGGGGTGGCAGCATCATGTTGTGGGGGTGCTTTGCTGCAGGAGGGACTGGTGCACTTCACAAAATGGCATCATGAGGGAGGAAAATTATGTGGATATATTGAAGCAACATCTCAAGACATCAGTCAGGAAGTTCAAGCTTGGTCGCAAATGGGTCTTCCAAATGGACAATGACCCCAAGCATACATCCAAAGTTTTGGCAAAATGGCTTAAGGACAACAAAGTCAAGGTATTGGAGTGGCCATCACAAAGTCCTGACCTCAATCCTTTAGAAAATTTGTGGGCAGAACTGAAAAGGCATGTGCGAGCAAGGAGGCCTACTAACCTGACTCAGTTAAACAGCCCCCTGTCAGGAGGAATGGGACAAAATTCACCCAACTTATTGTGGGAAGCGTGTGGAAGGCTACCCGAAATGTTTGACCCAAGTTAAAAAATGTCAAGGCAATGCTACCAAATATTGATTGAGAGTATGTAAACTTCTGACCCACTGGGAATGTGATGAAAGAAATAAAAGCTGAAATAAATCATTCTCTCTACTATTATTCTGACATTTCAGATTCTTAAAATAAAGTGGTGATCCTAACTGACTTAAGACAGGGAATTGTTACTAGGATTAAATGTCAGGAATTGTGAAAAACCGAGTTTAAATGTAGTTGGCTAAGGTGTATGTATATTTACAACTTCAACTGTATATCTATACCTGCTCAGTGCTGCCATCCTGCAACATTCAAATACACTCTGACTGTACTCACATCCTTCACGCCATAGAAATAGAAATAGTAGAACAGGCATTCCCATTCAAGTAAATGTTCTGTAATGGGATGGGTGGACCTGCAGCTATTCTTATTCTAATTATATTACTATGATTCCCACCACAAGCTCCCACATGAGTAGACCCGATCACATTTCTAACAATGGAAAGGCACAACACTATACAACTCGTCCACAGAGAAACAGCTATCTAAAAGACGTCTTGTTTCTCCTCTTCTGTGTTAAACCTAAACGATCAGGACAGATATAAAAGCACAATTTGACATGAAGTCGGCAAAAAGACTGAAGCCGTTCTATAACTATCTAGTTTTTGAATGATGCTACTCATGCAGTGCCAAAAAAATAGCTAATTCATTCAACTGTATTGGATCGTTTCCCATGAACCAGGATACATGTTCTAACCAGACCTGATTGGCTATCAGTGACTTCTTTTAGAGCATTCTTCTAGAACATGCTTCCGGCTCTCATTCAAACTGTAGAGTGTAGACTCGCATCATGAAACAGCACGTTATTGAAATAGTGTAGTTCCTGAGCTGCAGACGGACAGACCAGATGGACAGACCAGACAGACACTGTGAGCTGTGATGCAGGCAGAACCGCCTCCTGATGTCTCATAAGACCCCATGGAAACTATTGACTCATTGATGTTCATGCGTTATATTATATTTTCAACATGAGAGTTACTGTATGTGATGATGGTGATGATGCTCCCTCCTATAAGGACTGGTGGGTTCTATGATACTTGCTTATTGGCTGATTCATGCCTGTATGAATGACATGTGGGTGGAGTCTGGGGGTCAAACCCTTCCTATGTTGACCACAGAGGAGAGAATCGCTGCCACTCGGGGTGTAACGGTACACGTATCGAATCGGTACAGGGAGCACGGTTCGGTCCGCATATATTAAAACAATGAAACACTAGTCCGATAGGCAAGGCCATGAACTGCATTGTATGCCTCGAGTAAATTTGAGCTGCAACAAACATTTCAGGTTTTTCCATTAAAACAACTAGAGCCTATGTGCACCCTGTAATCAACATTTAAATCTTAAATGTCAAACAGGTAGTATCCACTTTATATAAGCAAGCTAAAGTCGACGTTGTCAATGACTTGGCAAGTGCATCCTGTACTGCGCTTACTACAGATGGATGGACCTCCAGTGCTACAGAGAGGCTATAACATTACCCCGGAGTTCAAAATGAGAAGTACCCTGTTACAGACACGCTCCCTTTATGAGAGTCACACAAGTGTGCATCTTTTTCTCTTTGTAAGAAAACACTAAATACAATGTCTGAGCCATATTTGCATATTGATTTCATGCGCATATTGCACTTTATTTTAGCGTTGTTGTTGATGAGTTAATTTTCATTTAAGAAAATACAAAGTGTTTGTTATTCCTGATGGTGCTCTCATCAGGCGTTATATGACTCACAATCATATATGGATTCAGGAATACCAACACTTTGTATTTTATGAAATAAACAAACATTTACTACAAAAACTGTTGGCATTTCATTTTCCCGCTGTACCAAAAACCGAACCGAATCGTGATCCCAAAACCACAATACCAACTGAACCATGGGTTTGGTAAACCATTACACCCCTAGCTGCCACGTGAATTTAATGAAAACAATAACAATAAATCAAAGATACAGAGAAAAGGGTACAGAGGAAGAGCTGACAGATTGAAAACCTCTTCAGCTATTGCTCATTTTTCCTCTTTATTTTGGTTGTATTTTTCTTGGGGGGAAAAAATATGATATTGTGGTTTGTTTGCAACTGCAAAAAAATGCAGCTTTGTGTAAAAATACATGCATTACTATCCAAGCTTCACACTGCTCCTCAAAGCAACTTGTGTTTTCTCTGGAAATGTGATGCCTTTCATAAAGCAATATACTTTGCAGTGTTTGAATGACTAGGACCTCACAACTCACACAAACTGCACAGTTAACAATGCACAGACAATCAGAGAGAAACAGACGGGAAATTGTAAACAGAAAGTGGTGCAGGGTCCAATTACTTCCTGGTTCACAAGTTGAACTGGGACACAGGCTAAGTCAGTGGCCCTAGAATGATTCGTGACAATCAGCATATTTGATGCTATCCGTTTGAAAAAGGCAATGGCTGCACAGAATGGCTAATCTTGATCATAGAATGAGTAGTTATTTGCGATGCAAAGTGATTTGTAGTCAATCTCAAACATGCACTCTGCCGAATGTCACCTTATTCCACAAGATACTTCTTAAAGCGCCCGTGTGGTATTATCTCTCGTAAGAGTGGTCACTCTTAACTCAGTTACAAACCAATAACAACAAATGTTGCACCAATAGAAAAGAAGCTATTTTACAGTACTATAGAGGATAAAAGGATGTATATTTTCAGACTGCATAATTTTTTACAGATATTGTATGCATATTATGAAAATGTTACTGTTTTACGTAAATAACGGGGAAAAACAATCTTTCCCTCAATTTCATTTGCAAACCACAACGACATACTGTTTTACATTTCTTTAGATATAACTATGTGAACTTCATGAACTATATGATTCATAGACAGATTGCAGTGTTAGTTTCACCTTGACAAAATATCAGTTGGTTAATGTATGGAACTCTATCAGTGGTGGCTGGTGGCATGTTAAATGGGGAAGACAGGCTCATAGTAATGGCTGGAACAAAATCAATGGAATAGTCTCAAACACATCAAACATCTGGTTTCAATGTTTTTGATACCATTCTATCTACTCATTATTCATCATTCATTATTATGAACTGTACTCCCCTCACCAGCCTCCTCTGAACTCTATATATACTGTCAGGGGAAAATACAATACATACTGCAAAATTGGGCTGGACAATTTGAATAAAGACGTTATTAATGCAAGACCAGCTCCTTTTCTGACAGCATCACCAACATCAACCAAGCAAATCCACTGTTAAAATAATAACCCAGAATGATTTACTTGTGTTTTCATGTCTTATTGTCTAAGCAGATAAATACCAACAATTTGTTGTTCATGATGTAGTAAACATTTATCAATGCTATCTGGAATATTGGACAAGTCTTTGGAGAGAGTGAAATTATAGTGTGTGATGTAAGTGTAATTGAATGAGAATGAGTCTGAATATGAAATGTTTTGGACAGAGTGCTTTGACTTGGGTGCCCTGGAAGAAAAGACAAGTTGCACAAAAAAAATTGAGATAATAATTATGAATTTGGATTCTCATGATTATGACGATGTTTGCACTTAATGTGAATTGGATGTTGAGAATAAAGATGGTTTTGAGAAAATGTCATGAAGTGTTTTTATTGTTTGTAAAATATCACATGTTCCCAAAGGACAACCTCAAAATGTCATCACTCATGAAAGGAAACTAACAAAAATCACTAAGACAACCAAAACAAAAAGGGGTTCTGAAAGACAGCAAGCAACTAAAAAGGGGTTTCAAAAAGAAACCCACCATGAGTGCCCACTAAATTTACCTCAGGGAAGACAAACTAACAGGGGAAAACACCAATTTAGGATATGGAGTAAAACAAATATGGAGCAAAACAAACACGGGATAACACAAAACTCCAGCTTCTTCCTGGCTAACTAAAGTAGAAGCGCTAACGTGAGGTGTAGCTTTCCCAACATCTCTGGACCAGCACAGGTGAAACACATCCTGACGAACGGGATGACTTGCCAGCGCAGGTGTAACACATACTGACCAAAGAGGTGACTGCAATCAGTGCATACTTCAGCTAACACACTAACCAACCTCGAAATAGACAGAAACCGAAACCCATAACACACAATCCTTGTATAACGTTTTCAAAAGTCAGATCTATCATTTACTGATCATGATATTGTAGTGAAGATAATGTTGAATGATAATTCAGTTTATGAGTCAATGTGTCACACTCTGACCATTATTTGCGTTGTTTGTTTTTATGTTTTGTTTGGTCAGGGTGTGATATGAGTGGGCATTCTATGTTGTATGTCTAGTTTGTCTATTTCTATGTGTTTTGGCCTGATATGGTTCTAAATCAGTGGCAGGTGTTTGTCGTTGTCTCTGATTGGGAACCATATTTAGGTAGCCTGTTTTGTATTGTGGTTGGTGGGTTATCGTCTATGTTATATGTTAGCACAGTGTTTCTATAGCAGTCACGGTCGTCTTGTTTGTTTTAGTGTATTTCGTGTTTTTTCCGTCTTTCATTAAATCATGCATTCACACCGCGCTTCGCTTTGGTCTCCTCAATACGATGATCGTGACACAATGTGATAATTGTGCAAACGCCCCACCATCCATGAAAGGGTCATAGCCCCTAAAAGCCTTTCTCTACAATTAAACTGAAGTGCTACAGGTGTGGGATCTTAATTTGATCTGTTTCTCACAGCAGGAATTATAATTAATGGACATTTTTGTAGGGATTGATACATTTTTGGTTCGGGCAAATCAAGTCTGACATTTTAAAGTGGAAATAAAACTTTAGAAGCCTTTTTAAAATGTTGAATACACTAAATGTTTGCATTTCCTGTTCTGCAGGACATTTCCTGCAACCACAGGGGATCAAATTAAGATCTTGCACCTGTACACATTGCCAAGGCCTTTTTTTTGCCCTTTTCAAAACCATCATTAATTCAGTGCTTTTCCTTGGTCAGTATTAACCCTAAGGTTGTTCAGACCATGCCCAGATTTTATAGGGGTCATAACTTTCATCTCAGCCATTTCAAAAAGGTCAGAGGTCATTCAATGTTTCACATGGGAAAGTGTAGGTAATCCTAAAAATACAATTAGTACATGCAAATGACATATGTGAGTGCATGTATACTCTGTGCATTTGTGTGTAATATGATTTGTTTGCCCTCTCTGATATTTATTTTGGCTCTATTTAATCACTCTGCCTGGATATTTATGTTCATAGCAGTAAATCCTCAGACAAACCAGAAGAGACTAACCCTAAAAAAAATCTAAATTCCCTTCTTTTTTATATATACTTGCTCCTATTGAATAACAGAATGGAGGCTGTTTTTGTCTATTTGAAATAAAACAATATGACCCAATTAGGTAAAGTGGAAAAGTGAATAACATGTGACTGTGGCACACAGAGAGAGAGAGGGAGATAGGGAGGGAGAGAGAGAGAAAAGGGGGGAGAGAGAGAGAAAAGGGGGGAGAGAGAGAAAGCTGCTGCTGTGTTTTCAAATGTCAGGGTTCAGTTAGTGGAATCACGGTGAACATTGGGATAAAGCTCTGTAGCACCATACCATTCCTCCTTTTAAATTCACACCAAAAATACCATATTTTTCTTTTTTAAAGGATGACAGGACTTGAGCAACATGAATTACAAAGTCATTATGTTGAAGTAATATTAAATAAAGCAACATTTTGATCAGTGGTTCATCTTCTATAAAGGGACAGACATAGACAGCTACAGGATCAAAGACTCACCTTGTATCTGATGTGTCCATTAAAAAAAACTCTTATGTCAACGGTTGGTTAAAAGAGCAACACTTCTCTCTGCTGGTTGAAGTTTGTACCAGGCCCAGGGATGATGGCGTCATTTTAGCATAATTAGTAAGCACGTTTCCATCCAGTAAAGTCATACCATATAAAAAAAAACAATGGTGGAAATAGGAAGGTTTGTTGTATTTGTACTTTTTCATGGTGGGATCTTTTTGTGTCTCGAAAATGGCTGTGGAAACGCCTTTACGTGAAAATATCGAAGTAATATAATACCGAAGAGTCACGAGATGATATGGTGTGTGGTCCTCCCACTACGACTCGGGAAAAAAAAAATATATATATAAAAACGAGGACACGGGAAGCCATGCAGTTTATTTCAGGCTACAGATTAAATAAATTATGATGAACTTCAAAGGGTGGTGAAAGTACAAGGTGATGGGCTTGATGCTGCTTTCCATATCGAGGGTCCTATTCTAATGACATGATGATCGATGCTTCACTGCTGTTTGACAAATAGAAATATTCTTATCCATAACATTCTCATCATGTAGATTAGACCACCTGCACAGCCTACCCGCACTTTAACTGCAAACTGTTGGCTAGAGCGAAGGTACAAAGATCAGAGTAGGCACATTTGCTAGTTAACGCAACAGTTTCTGTGACAATCAGTAGAGTTGAAAATGCTATGGAAACACACTGGCCTTTAGATTTGTATTTGGTACATGAAAGTTTACGCGAAAAAGTTCACTTTGTGTTCACAACATCATCACGCACGTATTTTTATTTGCAACAGGTTAATTTGGTAGAAACATACCACTGGTGGGGAAATGCGCATATTTATGTGGATTCTAGAATATTCATATGAAAATCTGTTGGATGGAGTCCTAGCTACAGTTAGTTATTAATTACATTAAATTCAGGAATTAGATTTTGTACTTGAATTGTTAAAAATGTAAGATTAAAAGCTAACTCTGCAAGTAAATTAAGTGTAAGAATTGCCATCAATAGATAAATGCAATACAAAGTGATTCCTTTTTATAACAATAACCAGGTTTCCATCCAACCTTTCTGTGAGTAAAGTCGGCTACATGTCCAATAGAAGACAGGCCCGAGGGAAAGAGCAAATCTGTCAGTAAACTTTCCCAAATGACAACAAAACAAAATATGCTAGACACGGTGTGATCTTTTTGTGTCAGTCAAATTTATTATACGAGAAATGACTGTGGAAACGCTATTAATGTGCAAATATTGATATAATAACTATCACGCGATGATGTATCGTCTTCCCACTACGATTTGGGGAAAGCAAGCAGTTTATTAGGCTACAGATTAAATAAATGATGAACTTCAAATGGTGAAGGTGAAAGGTGATCTTAATGCTTCTTTCCAATAAATATCGAGGATCTTATTCTGGTGATATGATGATCAACGCTTGACTGCCATTTGACAAATAAAAATACTCAATCTCATGTAGATTTTACCAGCACTGTCTGCGAGCTGTTGGCTAAAGTGTACGTGCCAATACCAGAGTGGGCACATTTGCTATATAACGTAACTTTTTTGTGACAAAACCATCAGTAGAGATGAAAATGCGATGGAAACCCATTTGATTTGTATGTTTTATCCTGGGACATGGGAATTTAACCGCAAAAGGGATTTTTATGTGCACTACCTCATCATGCACAGCCTTTAATCTGCACCAAGTCAATTTGATAGAAACATCTCTGTTGGGAAAATGGGCATATTGTTTTATGCAGATTTTAGAATATAAGCATGAAAATCTGTTGCAAATTGGATGGAAACCTAGCTAATGGTATGAATAGTTTTATACACTGCTCAAAAAAATAAAGGGAACACTTAGCCAACACAATGTAACTCGAAGTCAATCACACTTCTGTGAAATCAAACTGTCCACTTAGGAAGCAACACTGATTGACAATAAATTTCACATGCTGTTGTGCAAATGGAATAGACAACAGGTCCACTCTAGTGGTAGCATGAGAAGGAGTCTACAACCCACACAAGTGGCTCAGGTAGTGCAGCTCATTCAGGATGGCACATCAATGCGAGCTGTGGCAAGAAGGTTTGCTGTGTCTGTCAGCGTAGTGTCCAGAGCATGGAGGCACTACCAGGAGACAGGCCAGTACATCAGGAGATGTGGAGGAGGCCGTAGGAGGGCAACAACCCAGCAGCAGGACCGCTACCTCCACCTTTGTGCAAGGAGGAGCAGAAGGAGCACTGCCAGAGCCTTGCAAAATGACCTCCAGCAGGCCACAAATGTGCATGTGTCTGCTCAAACAGTCAAACAGACTCAATGAGGGTGGTATGAGGGCCCGGCGTCCACAGGTGGGGGTTGTGCTTACAGCCCAACACCGTGCAGGACGTTTGGCATTTGCCAGAGAACACCAAAATTGGCAAATTCGCCACTGGCGCCCTGTGCTCTTCACAGATGAAAGCAGGTTCACACTGAGCACATGTTACAGACGTGACAGAGTCTGGAGACGCAGTGGAGAACGTTCTGCTGCCTGCAACATCCTCCATGACCGGTTTGGCGGTGGGTCAGTCATGGTGTGAGGTGGCATTTCTTTGGGGGGCCGCACAGCCCTCCATGTGCTCGCCAGAGGTAGCCTGACTGCCATTAGGTACCGGGATGAGATCCTCAGACCCCTTGTGAGACCATATGCTGGTGTGGTTGGCCCTGGGTTCCTCCTAATGCAAGACAATTCTAGACTTCATGTGGCTGGAGTGTGTCAGCAGTTCCTGCAAGAGGAAGGCATTGATGCTATGGACTGGCCCGCCCGTTCCCCAGACCTGAATCCAATTGAGCACATCTGGGACATAATTTCTCGCTCCATCCACCAACTTGCACCAGACTGTCCAGGTGTTGGCCAATGCTTTAGTCCAGGTCTGGGAGGAGATCCCTCAGGAGACCATCCGTCACCTCATCAGGACCATGCCCAGGCGTTGTAGGGAGGTCATACAGGCACGTGGAGGCCACACACACTACTGAGCCTCATTTTGACTTGTTTTAAGGACATTACATTAAAGTTAGATCAGCCTGTAGTGTGGTTTTCCACTTTAATTTTGAGTGTGACTCCAAATCCAGACCTGCATGGGTTGATAAATTTGATTTCCATTGTTGTCAGCACATTCAACTATGTAAAGAAAAAAGTATTTAATAAGAATATTTCATTCAGATCTAGGATGTGTTATTTTAGTCTTCCCTTTATTTTTTTGAGCAGTGTATTATTGAGAACTTGAATACTTTTGGGGAAATGCTTGCTTAACATTGGCATCATGTAGAACTGTTTTTCATAAGCAAGAGGTTTTGTATGTGCCTACAGGTTTGTGGCATCAGAAAGTATTCAGACCCCTTGACTTTTTCTACATTTTGATAAGTTACAGCCTTATTCTTAAATGGATTAAATACATGTTTTTCCTCAGCAATCTAAACACAATACCCTATAACGACAAAGCGAAAATAGGTTATACATTTTTGCAAAAAGAAAACAGAAATATATTTACATAAGTATTCAGACCCTTTGATATGAGACTTGAAATTTAGCTCAGGTGCATCCTGTTTCCATTGATCACCCTTCAGGCGTTTCTACAACTTGGAGTCCACCTGTGGTAAATTCAATTGATTGGACATGATTCGTAAATGCACACACCTGTCTATATAAGGTCCCACAGTTGACAGTGCATGCCAGAGCAATAACCAAGCCATGAGGTCGAAGGAATTGTCCGTAGAGCTCCGAGACATGATTGCGTCGAGGCACAGATCTGGGGAAGGGTACCAAAATATCTCTGCAGCATTGAAGGGCCCCAAGAACAAAGTAGCCTCCATCATTCTTAAATGGATGACGTTTGGAACCTTGTCAAGCGGAGTTCCAAATAGCAGTGCGATTTAACCTGAGTAATTGTTGCCTGTGTTACTGGTTCTCAGTGGCCTAATCATGCTTGGACAGTGGAAAAGCCTGCTGAAAAGAAATGACTAACACTGTATACAGATAGATATCTATATGTAAATAATATATTGCATACTGCAATGCTTTCAGAGAGAAAACAGAGACTGACAGACCACAAGGTAGGTCAGCGATGCACACGATTGACAGAACAGAAGCACGGAGGAGGATGGAAGATGAAGAGCAGGTGAGCTGGAAGGAGAGAGAAACGAAGGGTTTGAAATCATCGATCAATCAACGGCATAACGGACATTATCATATGGAATGCCTGCAGCTCAATTGATTACAATCCTTGGTCTCTTGGTGTTATTTCTAAAAGGAGATTACAATCTCTTATGTAATATTACAATCATACTGTATTTGAATAGAATCTACCTATTTACAGCACATCATAACTATATCTGTAGTCTATGTACAGGTTTGAAAAATATGGTAGAGGACAAAAGCATCAGTCTGTCTATTCAAGTTAAGTGGTCCACTGTTGAAACATTTGAGACAGTAGTATAAGAGTTGCTGGTGAAAGGTCCAACGGAATGACAAAAAAACAATTAGCACTCAAAGTAGTTTATCTGTAAAATCAAATTGCGCAGTTTAATTGGATATTTTTTTTTACCGAAACTGTCACCTAAAAATTTGCGCCCCCCAAAATGACAATAACAATTGTATCCTTTTGACATGGAAATAACAACTAAAATGTCTTCAAGCAGAGATGTGTTGAGTCGATAGGTTTTATTGGTTACCAACGTTAACCTTTGTCAGTTCGAATAACCTCAATGCATTTGATTTCCTGTCCATTTGCACTCATATCATACAAATGCGGTCTATTACCATACACTATAATAATTAAGTGACTGGACCGTGTTTGTCAATGATGGACTTCAGTTAGTTCATAACCTTACAAGAACATTATAATTTACAACAAACCTCGTATGTGCGTGTAACACACAGCACCATCAGCTGAAACCGTAAGCTTGAAATAAGAGATTCCTCTATACAAATAAACATTCAATCAAAGCCCTTCCTCAGGTGACTAGATAGGGCCACACCGAGACAGAGGTAACGTAGCAGCGGTTACCCTGATTACATACGTCCATCTATGCTTTTACAACATCCCCCTTAATGTCATTCAACACCTATAGTTTAGAGAGGAGACAAACCTCCTCTGTAGTCATTCATTCATTCGTCAGTTTACTTTCAACTAGATGGTTTGGAGTTTAATTAACGAGCCCTAACCCCCTTTAGAATCACCCTGTCATTTCAGGCAATAAGCACAACATTCTTCTAGATTAGTCTGCCTACAATTATAAATATATACATGTTTATTTTAAATACACCCAAGGTGTAGAACAAAGCTCTCTAACCCGGTTCTTGGAAAGCTACCTTCCTGTAGGTTTTCACTCCAACCCCAGTTGTACCTAACCTGATTCACCTTATCAACCAGCTAATTATTAGAATCAAGTGTGCTAGATTAGGGTTGGGTTGGCGCAAAAACCTACAGGGTGGTAGCTCTCCAGGAAGAGGGTTGGCGCAAAAACCTACAGGGTGGTAGCTCTCCAGGAAGAGGGTTGGCGCAAAAACCTACAGGGTGGTAGCTCTCCAGGAAGAGGGTTGGCGCAAAAACCTACAGGGTGGTAGCTCTCCAGGAAGAGGGTTGGCGCAAAAACCTACAGGGTGGTAGCTCTCCAGGAAGAGGGTTGGCGCAAAAACCTACAGGGTGGTAGCTCTCCAGGAAGAGGGTTGGCGCAAAAACCTACAGGGTGGTAGCTCTCCAGGAAGAGGGTTGGCGCAAAAACCTACAGGGTGGTAGCTCTCCAGGAAGAGGGTTGGAGCAAAAACCTACAGGGTGGTAGCTCTCCAGGAAGAGGGTTGGAGCAAAAACCTACAGGGTGGTAGCTCTCCAGGAAGAGGGTTGGAGCAAAAACCTACAGGGTGGTAGCTCTCCAGGAAGAGGGTTGGAGCAAAAACCTACAGGGTGGTAGCTCTCCAGGAAGAGGGTTGGAGCAAAAACCTACAGGGTGGTAGCTCTCCAGGAAGAGGGTTGGAGCAAAAACCTACAGGGTGGTAGCTCTCCAGGAAGAGGGTTGGAGCAAAAACCTACAGGGTGGTAGCTCTCCAAGAAGAGGGTTGGAGCAAAAACCTACAGGGTGGTAGCTCTCCAGGAAGAGGGTTGGAGCAAAAACCTACAGGGTGGTAGCTCTCCGGGAACAGGGTTGGAGCAAAAACCTACAGGATGGTAGCTCTCCAGGAACAGGGTTGGAGCAAAAACCTACAGGGTGGTAGCTCTCCAGGAAGAGGGTTGGAGCAAAAACCTACAGGGTGGTAGCTCTCCAGGAAGAGGGTTGGAGCAAAAACCTACAGGGTGGTAGCTCTCCAGGAAGAGGGTTGGAGCAAAAACCTACAGGGTGGTAGCTCTCCAGGAAGAGGGTTGGAGCAAAAACCTACAGGGTGGTAGCTCTCCAGGAAGAGGGTTGGAGCAAAAACCTACAGGGTGGTAGCTCTCCAGGAAGAGGGTTGGAGCAAAAACCTACAGGATGGTAGCTCTCCAGGAACAGGGTTGGAGCAAAAACCTACAGGATGGTAGCTCTCCAGGAACAGGGTTGGAGCAAAAACCTACAGGGTGGTAGCTCTCCAGAAAGAGAGGTTGGAAAAAAAAAAAATACAGCGTGGTAGCTCACCATGAAGAGGGTTGGAGCAAAAACCTACAGGATGGTAGCTCTCCAGGTACAGGGTTGGAGCAAAAACCTACAGGGTGGTAGCTCTCCAGGTACAGGGTTGGAGAGCCATGGTGTAAGACCTAAACGAAAAGTGTAAATAATCAAATTTTAAAAAAAATACACGTCTACACAATATTCATAAAAGGTTCTTCTCTAAGGGTTGTACAGTTGCGAACTTCCTACACAACACGGACACAGAAACATAATATCTTCCGCTTGTGTCTGAACGTGTGCATTCATGGTTATTACAACAGAAGCCTTTCAGCCTTACAGTACGATAACTTTGAAGTCTTAAGTATTTCCCCTCCCTCCCCTTTGATCTTGACACATTTGCTGACTACTTCAACTTGTTTGTGAAGGGAAAAGATCACGTGAAGTGAGGGGCGTGATGAGGGTTCTCTTGGAGGTCAGGGTTCATAGTTCATTAGTGTAGATGGTCGAGGTGTGTCAGGGTGGGTGGAGAAATGGGCTTTGTGGTCCGCAACCACAGGCCTCAGACCCAATGTCCATGGTCATATTCGTTAGGGCACACCATAGCAAAAGGTTTTGCAACGGGGGAAAAAAAAATCTCAGTAAATGTTCCATTTGGTGCCTAATGAATACTCCCCAGGTTCAGAACTTGGTTCTGGTCTAGTGTTGGATCTTGAAGGCCAGCAGCTGCTCAGAGTGCATGTTATTAAGGGAGCGCAGTTCGGGCAGTCTGAGGAGCAGCTTGGTGAATATGGCCGACTCGTTGGTGTGGTTCTTAGTGATGAGGCCCTTCAGGTGCCGGATCAGAGTTTCCTGAAGCGCCTCCACAGAGTTCACGTTCTCAATCCCTGAGCGATCTAGAACACAAAAAACCCCATAGAACTTTATTAGACTTGGTTCCTATACTTTTCTCTGATTACCATTCACAGATGTATGGCTCTATGACAGGAAGCTGGATAGAAGATGTTAGTGAGGAAGGAAACATTCACTATAATACAATGCATGCTTTCAAACAACAAACATACTTTAGATAGTTACACTAATCTCTTGGTAAGGAGCCATACAGTACCATAACTCACAGTATTAAGTCTGTTTCTATAGGATATAGTGTCTATAGTCTAGAAGAAAGTACAGTGGGGCAAAAAACTATTTAGTCAGCCACCAATAGTGCATGTTCTCCCACTTAAAAGGATGAGCGAGGCCTGTAATTTTCATCATAGGTACACTTCAACTATGACAGACAAAATGAGAAAAAAAATCCAGAAAAATCACATTGTAGGATTTTTTATGAATTTATTTGCAAATTATGGTGGAAAATAAGTATTTGGTCAATAACAAAAGTTTCTCAATACTTTGTTATATACCCTTTGTTGGCAATGACAGAGGTCAAACGTTTTCTGTAAGTCTTCACAAGGTTTTCACACTGTTGCTGGTATTTTGGCCCATTCCTCCATGCAGATCTCCTCTAGAGCAGTGATGTTTTGGGGCTGTTGCTGGGCAACACGGACTTTCAACTCCCTCCAAAGATTTTCTATGGGGTTGAGATCTGGAGACTGGCTAGGCCACTCCAGGACCTTGAAATGCTTCTTACGAAGCCACTCCTTCGTTGCCCGGGCGGTGTGTTTGGGATCATTGGCATGCTGAAAGACCCAGCCACGTTTCATCTTCAATGCCCTTGTAGATGGAAGGTTTTCACTCAAAATCTCATGATACATGGCCCCATTCATTCTTTCCTTTACACGGATCAGTCGTCCTGGTGCCTTTGCAGAAAAACAGCCCCAAAGCATGATGTTTCCACCCCCATGCTTCACAGTAGGTATGGTGTTCTTTGGATGCAACTCAGCATTCTTTGTCCTCCAAACACAACGAGTTGAGTTTTTACCAAAAAGTTATATTTTGATTTCATCTGACCATATGACATTCTCCCAATCTTCTTCTGGATCATCCAAATGCTCTCTAGCAAACTTCAGACAGGCCTGGACATGTACTGGCTTAAGCAGGGGGACACGTCTGGCACTGCAGGACGAGTCCCTGGCGGCATAGTGTGTTACTGATGGTAGGCTTTGTTACTTTGGTCCCAGCTCTCTGCAGGTCATTCACTAGATCCCCCCTTGTGATCATTTTGACCCCACGGGGTGAGATCTTGCGTGGAGCCCCAGATCGAGGGATATTATCAGTGGTCTTGTATGTCTTCCATTTCCTAATAATTGCTCCCAGTTGATTTCTTTGACAGCTCTTTGGTCTTGGCCATAGTGGAGTTTGGAGTGTGACTGTTTGAGGTTGTGGACAGGTGTCTTTTATACTGATAACAAGTTCAAACAGGTGCCATCAATACAGGTAACGAGTGGAGGACAGAGGAGCCTCTTAAAGAAGAAGTTACAGGTCTGTGAGAGCCAGAAATCTTGCTTGTTTGTAGGTGACCAAATACTTATTTTCCACCATCATTTGCAAATAAATTCATAAAAAATCCTACGATGTGATTTTCTGGATTTTTTCCTTCTCATTTTGTCTGTAATAGTTGAAGTGTACCTATGATGAAAATTACAGGCCTCTCATCTTTTTAAGTGGGAGAACTTCCACAATTGGTGGCTGACTAAATACTTTTTTTGCCCCACTGTATATTTAAAAGGGGCAGGAAATATGAATGAAAAGGTCACGTCATGATCCTACCGGCAGAGATGAGGACAACGGTGGTGAACAGGCTCATCTCCTCCTCGCTAAGGCCGAGCCCCATCAGATTTTCGCTGAAGTCCATCATGGAGGTCAGGAAGTCGCCGGCGCCCATGGCTCGTAACGCCTCCACGCTGTACTTGGTACCACCCAGGAATGTCACGGTGCGGTCTTTCACATCAAACAGCGACGCAAAACGGACCACTAGCACCTGATGAAATGACAGCAGACACTAGGTACGTTTGGCTGGATCAACTGCATTTCCATGAGCCATATCAGTCTGTTTTTAATACTGTTTTCATTCACATACATGTGAGAAAGGGGATAAGGAGTAGAGGAGAGAAGGAGAAAAGAAGAGCCTAGGGAAGGAAGACGGAGAAAAACAATGCAATAAAAAGGTTTTAATATACTGTAAGTGAGTGTTCTGGTCTTCACCTCAAAGGTACCAGCCTTGAGCAGGCTGACCTGGTCGTGTTGGGAGAGGTCGCTGAAGCCTGGGATCCGCTTGGCAAACTCCACCACCTCCCTGACGGCCGGGGTGAAACTGTGGCTGAACTCCTCCCAGATCCCATGGCCTGACTTATGGGGATTCACATGGGGAGATGTGTTCATGGGACACAGCTGAGGATGGAAAGGGGAGAAGGAGGTACATGAAACATATCATTCTTTAATGGTGGATAAGTCGAGTTTCCCATATACATTGTGTTATGTTAACACAATCTGAAGGTGTGAGATCAAGTACGGTGTTACACAGGGATCGAATCTTGTACTTCTATTATTTGTAGTTTATGATTTGGGGAGTGTAATACAAATGTAGTCAATCAATATATTATACAATGGATTAGCATAGATATTATATTAACTATAATATATCATATAGTCATTGTCCATCTTGGACTCACCAGATGCATCCTGTTGCCCCCGCTCCACAGTGGTCTTGTCAATCCTCCGTGGGAGTTGGAGGTGGCCTGGCTAGTGCTGTTGTTGCCTCCATGGTGGGTGTAGGCTGGGAAATAGCCACTAGGGGAGCTGTTGGGCAGTCTGTCTCTGCTGTAGAGACAGTGATTCTGGGTGGGGGTGGTGGGAGTACCTCTGCTGTAGGGGCAATGGCTGGGGGTGGTAGTGTCATCCTCCTGGCAATGGTGCCTGTCAGGGCCCTGAGGCCCAGTGTTGGTGGGCCTCTCCTGAGCCTGGTCGTGGGCCTGAGTGGCTGTGAATGAGGCCAGGTCATTCTGCTGGTTCTGGTTCTTCTGGTTCCAGGCCTCCTGCTGGTTCCAGTTCCTCTCCTCTATCCTCATTCCAGTGTCACTGACACGTTGCTCCTCCCCCGGGGAGGTCGGCTGGGCATCAGCCTGGGACTGGGGGGAGGGGCTACCTTGCTTCTGATTGTACATGAAGGACTCCTGGTGGGCCCGGGTCACCGAGCCAATCCCATCCTCTGACCCGCGGTCTGAACAACTTGGAGACGCCGATATAGGGCTTCGGCCTGTATCCATGGCGACTGCAGACTCTGGGTGATGTTTGGGCTCCTCTGATTGGTTGGACCCAGGGGAAGCGGCGGGAGAGGTGGAGGAAGAGGATGAGCCTAAACCAGAGTCAACATCTTGGGGGCGGGGCTCCCCAGGGCAGGCCGGCACCTGAAGCTGATTGGCCAGGGGGAGGGGTGTGTTGCCGTGGAGCTGGCTGTGTAGCTGGCTGTTGTTCATCATGTTGTTCACGGCACTCTGCATCTCTAGCAGCATTCGCTGCTTCTCACGCTTTGGGATGCGGCCGAAACGCACAGCTATTAGAGGAAAGAGATAGGAGACAAGGTTTAACCCGGGTGGACAAAATCCTAACACTTAACAATGTGGCACAGACGGTGGTCACACACTACAAGACTCTTCACTTTGTCGTGAGGATTCTCAATACCACGCCGTCTCGCCAAAACAATGATGTGATTAGATTTAATGTAGCTATGAGCTGTGGCTCAAAGCAGCCTCAAATGTTCAGTCATTCACATTTGCCATATAGAGTTGAAATATCTAGGAAACATTTTGAATTGAATATCATTGATTGTGAACTTCAGAGCTGTAACAATTTGACACTTTGGCTTTGGTTAAAGGCAAGTATAAACACATACTAATATTAGTTATCGCTCCTGCTACAGAGTCTACACACATTCTGGGTGACGCGAAACAACGTTTCTCACTGGCTTCTTCTCTGGCGAACTCTCATTGGCAATTACTAATCACCGTTCTCAAAACGTGTCATTTCACATCTCACACTACAAGAGCATTGCAGATTTTGTGGCGATAAAATCAAACATGTTTGAAAATAATCGGATGTCTGGGACTGCTCAAAGACGAGATCGGTAGCCTTCAGATTGCGTCTTTGACCCGCTCACATTAAACGAGCGTTGGTGACGCAACAATATGGGGATTTTGGCTCCGGTCTCAAAAACTTGTCTCGGGCAGCTAAATCGTGTAGTGTACACCAGGCTTTAATTACCTCCAACACCTCTTATTAAAATGGTATTTGCTGATAGGTCTGCTAGTCTACAGATAATGACCAAATACTGTCCATCCTTGTTTAAAATAGAATAAACCGATACTTTTCTTCATCTACTTTTTTCTCAACTACATATTTATGTAATCCACGACAACCCACGAGAACGGTAATAAACCATGTATTATTGTGACAGGAGAGGGGATGTAGTTATAGAAGGTAATAGGAACTTACAGTCCTTGGACATGCCGACCAGCAGACACTTCTTGAAGCGACACTGCTGGCAGCGGTTCCTGTTGATCCTCATGATGGCACAGCTCTCGTTCTTCAGGCACTTCTTATACTGGATGTTCTGCTGGATGCTCCGACGGAAGAAACCCTACAGACAGACAGATGGACACACTAGTGAGTCAGAGTTTGTCGGGAGACTTGCTAGTTCACAGTGCTTTGACAGCAGAACTAGGTCATTAAGAGAGGAGTGAGGCTGTGGTTAAAAATAAGGCAGAAGCATTCTGAGTTCAATGGTTTGACCCTGTTAGGCTACCGTCCCATTATGTCATTGCCCTTGCTCTCTCACCTTAACTATGGCATTGAGGCACAACATTGATTAGGTGTGTGTGTGTGTGTGTCAGTCTGTGTTCTCACCTTGCAGCCCTCACAGGCATGGACCCCATAGTGGAATCCAGATGCAATATCTCCACACACCTTACACAGCAGCACCAGGCCGTTGATTTCTGCAAAAACCCAGATGCAAAACATCTCATCAGCACTCATTGACGCAATGCCTCTTTAAATTAAATTCAACAGATTGTATTCATACCCAAAGCCAAGGGTCAATTATTGCAATAATAACTGAATAGACATTCAAGTTATTGCAAAGCAGAGAAACCACTCACTAGTAATGCTGCATTTTGCACTGGTCTTTGCTGTAGCATGGGCCAGTGGGAGACCTGCCGTGGTTAGGGGCGTGTCCACCACATTGCCCTGGCGACAGATGTGGGAGGAGTTGTGTGGCAGGGAAGAGGAGTTGTAGCAGTCGTTTGAGTCACTATGACATGACTCAGGGCTGGAGGAGCTGATGTAGGCTATTACACCCCCTAGTGGAGAGACAGACATGATGATTAGGCTGATAATTTAATATAATTAAATAGAACACATATTATACTGTTTTCTCTATGGATAGGGCTGGCTGCTGGGGTAGCAGAGGTTCAAGTTGAACAAAGAACAATGATTTTACATGACCTTATAAATAGAGAGTGTTTGAAAGGAATTTGAATTCATGTTGTTTCGGAACATTTTGCAGACCGAAGGGAAGGATCTGGAAATCGTATAGTCCCAAAAAATATTCATATTTTGGGTGGGGTGTGTTGAGACTGAGCACTGCAGCAGACAGCCGAGTCTCGTAAGTGAGATCAGACAGAGCAGCATGCGTTGTGACAACCTTTTACCAGTTGTAGGTAGGCTATTTAGATTGGCATTATGGAGACACCCATTTCCAACCCTTTTTCCAGAAAACATTAACATGTTACAACTGATGCTCATCACAAAATAATGGTGACAAAGCACAGGAAAATGACTTTAGGCACTTAGAGCCCATTAGAAAAATGTCCTCTGACATTGGTTTAAACTCCATTCTAATGTAGACTTTGCTTATGGAAAACCATATCAAGCTAAAGGTTTTACGTATGCTCAGTTCTTGGGTCTCCAGCGTTGGACGAGTGGAAATTAAGTGAACTCCCTTGCGTGCTTCTGTTATAGGGAAAAATCCACAATGAAACTGACATTAAAATGTGGACAATGATACAGTTGCATCTGTTGGCCATCAATCAGCCTATTCATTTCTATGGCCATGATGGCTACTGTAGCCTACCATTTTAAACAAATTTGTTGAAATGACAATAGCACTGTAGCCAATGCAAATACATTTGTTTCACTTGTGTAGTTTACCTGGAGGTGGCAAACTGATTTAATAAATAGCCTATAACTTCTGTTTATTGTTGTTGTTGTAGCCATGTGTTATTAAACACTGTCTACCAAGCATAGGCCTAATAGTTCACACTGCTATTCAGTTTACAGCACCAGTCAAAAGTTTGGACACCTACTCATTCAAGGGTTTTTCTCCATTTGTACTATTTTCTACATTGTAGATAGTGAAGACATCAAAACCATGAAATAACACATATGGAATTATATAGCAACCAAAAAAAAAAAGTGTTAACAAATCCAAATATATTTTACATTTTAGATTCTTCAAAGTAGCCACCCTTTGCCTTGATGACAGCGTTGCACACTCCTGGCATTCCCTCAAATCAGCTTCATGAGGTAGTCACCTGGAATGCATTTCAATTAACAGGTGTGCCTTGTTAAAAGTTTATTTGTGGAATTTATTTCCTTCTTAATGCGTTTGAGCCAAACAGTTGTGTAGTGACAAGGTAGGGGTGGTGTACAGCAGATCATCAAGCACTGTGATGAAACTGGCTCTCATGAGGACCGCCACAGGAAATAAAGACACAGAGTTACTTCAGCTGCAGAGGATAAGTTCATTAAAGTTACCAGCCTCAGAAATTGCATCCCAAGTAAATGCTTCACAGAGTTCAAGTAACAGACATCTCCACATCAACTGTTCAGAGGAGACTGTGTATATCAGGCCTTCATGATTGAATTGCTGCAAAGAAACCACTACTAAAGGACACCAATAAGAAGAAGAGACTTGCTTGGGCCAAGAAACACGAACAATGGACTTTAGACCGGTGGAATTCTGTCCTTTAGTCTGATTAGTCCAAATTTGAGATTTTTGGTGAGAGTAGCTGAACGGATGATCTCCGCAGGTGTGATTCCAACAAACACATTTCCAGGCTGTGTAAGGGCTATTTGACCAAGAAGGAGAGTGATGGAGTGCTGCGTCAGATGACCTGGCCTCCACAATCACCTGGGGGGAATTAATGAGCCATGAATGAGCCAAGACGGGGATGATTAGGTGGCCATGATGGTATGAAAGCCAGATTGGCAATTTAGCCGGGTCACCGGGGTTAACACCCCTTCTCTTACGATAAGTGCCATGGGATCTTTAGTGACCACAGAGAGTCAGGACACCTGTTTAACGTCCCAGCCCGAAAGATGGCACCCTACACAAGGCAATGTCCCCAATGACTGCCCTGGGGCTATGGGATATTTGTTTTAGACTAGGAAAGCATGCCTCCTACTGGCCCTCCAACACCACTTCCAGCAGCATCTGGTCTCCCATCCAGGACCAACCCTGCTTAGCTTCAGAAGCAAGCCAGCAGTGGGATGCAGGGTAGTATGCTGCTGGCCTTCTTAGGTTGTTAGAAGGCAGCACTCTTGCTGAGAAAAACATTTTTGAGCTTGTTTTTAGGCCTCGTGGGTAGGTTTTGAGTTGTCTTTGGGCAAGAAATTTCAGCTAGACCTGGCAACCCTGTGCAGAGTGGCTCTCAGCCAGGAAGAGAGGCCGACCACCCGCCCAGTCTAACTGCTCTGTTTTATCACCCCCCTTTTTTCAGATCAGGCTGGCCTCATTTCTCTTCCTACATTCTGGTTAGATAACACCCCTGTTACATAATGCCAGTTTCAGCAGGGTGCGTGGAGAATAGCCTGGCTACACTTCAACTCACACACATACGGCTCAAGAGGGAAGCTCATCGTCATTCAATCAAGAAGCAGGGTCAGGGCCAACATTGCCAGATTGCTTCAAGGAGCAAGCTATTAATGCCTGCCAAATGTTGTGTGGCCCTTATGGTACTAAATTAAATGTAATTTGTCACATGCGCCGAATACAACAGGTGTAGTAGACCTTACAGTGAAATGCTTACTTACAAGCCCTTAACCAACAATGCAGTTTTAAGAAAATACCTCAAAATGTAAGAAGCGATAAGAATAACAAATAATTAAAGAGCAGCAGTAAATAACAATAGTGGCTATATACAGGGGGTACCGGTACAGAGTCAATACGGGGGGGAACAGGTCAGTAAATAACAATAGTGGCTATATACAGGGGGTACCGGTACAGAGTCAATACGGGGGGGAACAGGTCAGTAAATAACAATAGTGGCTATATACAGGGGGTACCGGTACAGAGTCAATACGGGGGGGGAACAGGTCAGTAAATAACAATAGTGGCTATATACAGGGGGTACCGGTACAGAGTCAATACGGGGGGGAACAGGTCAGTAAATAACAATAGGGGCTATATACAGGGGGTACCGGTACAGAGTCAATACGGGGGGGAACAGGTCAGTAAATAACAATAGTGGCTATATACAGGGGGTACCGGTACAGAGTCAATGTAATGTGTTCATGAGTTGGTCATCTGTAAGTCCCTTGTTGATTACAGAAGTTTCAGCAAATTCTAAAATAATCTCAATAGCCACAGCTGCCCTCTTTTCAACATTCATAAAGCACAAGAAATACCATAGCAAACAGATTCCAAATAAGGGTGACTTACATAATGAATAGATGATTAGGTTGTGAAACTCTTGGCCAATCAATTATAATTTTACTAGACTGACGAAGTTCATTTTTGGAACCCGCCCCTACCTGGAACGGACATGCTTTCCCGAGAAACCCAGTGGTAGAAAACTGGGTCAGTTTACATTGCTGCAACCCTATAACTGCATGCAGTTTCACGTGTATCCACACCAACTCGCAGTGCATTATCTTTGGCAGAATTATGCAATATCTACGTCACTGCACTTCTCCACCAACCAGAGAGATCGTATACAGAGTCGCACATGGCTAACGACCCGTGCATGTGAGAAAAGGGACCCTCAACACTGTTCCAGCATACCGATACTAAAATAACAACACCTTCAATGGCACTCCTAACCCACTTTAACACAGTTTTAATTAAGGCTCATTACAGTAAGAAAAATCTAACATGTATGAGCAGTGCACTGTAATACATTTGGCTTCTGTTTTAATTCAAAACATCACAAAACTCTTTAAAAACAGGATTCTGACAAGTAGCCTGTTAAAGTTGTATAATTAATCTAGGTTGCGGTCTAATGAAACACACTATCAAAAATCAAACGGTTAAACTGTAGACACTAAAATAGGCTAGAGGCCTACACATACATCTTTCTAAACGTATTGAGCAGAATATGATCGTTTTACCTGCTTTTGTAGATTCCATGTGCTCTGACTTCTGAAATCCCCCTATTTGGACCTTTAGTCTGATGACGTGTTTCTTATCTTGTTTTCACCAACTTTTACGTCACTGGTTGATGTTTTTGATCAATGAATTGAAGCGTTCAGAAAATAGTCGGGAAATGCACGTAGGCCTACTAGTTTCAGAGATGACAGCAATCGCTCAACAGCAACTGTTGCTAATCAGATTGATTTCCCGTCGTGATAGTTGACGATCACCAACGTTCCAAACAATTGACGTAAACTAAACTGTATCCGTTTGGTTGAAAACACGCCCCGAATCAAACAATAGATTGTAGCCAATTGTTTCGCTACAGAATGAATCGAACGTTCGGAATCCCGTATATTTTTCTTTTTCGTAGAGCGCTCAAAAAAGCTGTCCGTCTGAAGTCTCTTTTCTGAAGGCTAAAGATATGCCTAAGCATATTAATAGCTATAGCATACAAATGTGTATTTTCTCGAAGGAAACGATAGTTCTGATAGCAAAGAGTAGAACGATATTATTATTCGCTGAAAGACGGTTCCGAGTTGAGCTCTCGACTCGAGCTGCTATTCTTCTTCTTTGGTGGGGTTTATCGGCGGTTGGCATCAAACGTTTTGGTGTATTACCGCCATCTACTGTACGGGAGTGTGGGCCAGCGACAGGGAGAAACTCAAATCAAATTGTATTGGTCACATACACATGGTTAGCAGATGTTAATGCGAGTGTAGCGAAATGCTTGGGCTTCTAGTTCCGACGATGCAGTAATATCTAACAAGTAATATAACAAATTCACAAAACGACCTTATACACACAAATGTAAAGGGGTGAATAAGAATATGTACATATAAATATATGGATGAGCGATTGCCGTGCGGCACAGGCAAGATGCAGTAGAGGGTATAGAACGGTATATACATATGAGATGAATAATGTGGGATATGAAAACATTATTAATGTGGTGTATTTAAAGTGACACCTTTCTTAAGTCCATTTATTAAATTGGCCAGAGATTGAGTCTGTATAATGGCAGCAGCCTCTCTATGTTAGTGATGGCAGTTTAACAGTCTGATGGCCTTGAGATAGAAGCTGTTTTTTAGTCTCTCGGTCCCAGCTTTGATGCACCTGTACTGACCTCGCCTTCTGGATGATAGCGGGGTGAACAGGCAGTGGCTCGGGTGGTTGTTGTCCTTGATGATCTTTTTGGCCTTCCTGTGACATCGGGTGCTGTAGGTGTCCTGGAGGGCAGGTAGTTTGCCCCCGTGATGCGTTGTGCAGACCTCACTACCCTCTGGAGAGCCTTACGGTTGTGGGTGGTGCAGTTGCCGTACCAGGCAGTGATACAGCCCGACAGGATGCTCTCAATTGTGCATCTGTAAATGTTAGTGAGTGTTTTAGGTGACAAGCCAAATTTCTTCACCCTCCTGAGGTTGAAGACACGCTGTTGGGCCTTCTTCACCACGCTGTCTGTCTGGGTGGACCATTTCAGTTTGTCCGTGATGTGTACGCCGAGGAACTTAAATCTTTCCACCTTCTTCACTACTGTCCTGTCGATGGGGGATGCTCCCTCTGCTGTTTCCTGAATTCCACGATCATCTCCTTTGTTTTGTTGATGTTGAGTGAGAGGTTATTTTCCTGACACCACACCTTGAGGGCTCTCACCTCCTCCCTGTAGGCCGTCTCATCGTTGTTGGTAATCAAGCCTACCACTGTAGTGTCATCTGCAAACTTGATCAAGGTCAGTGCAAGAATGAGAGACATTTAAGTAGAATGAAGACATTCAACAACTCTCAGAGGACAATGGACGTTCACTTCAAATATAACAGTAACACATTGATTTGAATAAGAGAATATGAAGTTTGTTTTGCAGATTTTCTGCATCACTTAGTTGTCTGACAGACATGGTAATCACCACCCCACCGTACCAAGCAGCCTTCATGGGTTTGGTGCAGCCATATCCCAAGGCAGACCTGTCCTGACCAGCTCCCATTCCCCTGGTTTCTTCTACCACCCTGAAAAAAATAGAGAACAGACAAGCCCATGCCTTCCTCACCCATTCTCCAGTTTCGGTGGAATTTTGGTCACCAGGTCACAGATCACGGGTGACCTAAACACTGCCGTCCTCTTTCCCCATCTAAATGTGTGTAATAACAATGGGCCTGGCAGAAATGTGAGAAAGTTCTATAAATGACCATTGTTCTCTTACTCAACCCCTTTGCTGCTCTAGCTTTTGAGTCCTTTCAGACAGTGTATAGTCTTTGAAGTATTGTCTTTACTTAGAACAGAGTACTGGTGCAACAGAAGATTAAGGGGGACAGGCAGTACTTCATATCATTGTGTTACTTTACTATTTAGCTGTAAACTTGTGCTTTACGTTGAGCAAACTAATATGGGTTGTTTAAGGTGTTTTTAGTCTAATTTAAAACATTTCCAGTTGAGATGTTATAATTAATCTGGCACTAAGCCCATCAGTATACTACATAGTCAGTTGAGTGAAAAATATATTTTATCAAATGAGAAAACTATGCTTTCTTCAGATTTTCCCTTCTGACCTGGGACTCAAACCAGCCATCCTTCAGATCACGTCAAACTCATTCCAGAGGGCCAAGTTTGTGCAGGTTTTCGATCAACCCTTGAACCTGATTGATGAATTAAGGTCACTAATTAGTAAGGAACCCCTAACCTGGTTGTTTAGGTCTTAAGTGCAAGAAAAACCTGTACACTCAGCCCCCAGTGGAATAAGTTTGACACTCCTGCTCCAGATGCTGTTCCACTTCTTCAACTTCTCAGTTGGGGCTCTCCAACCCCGTTCCTGGAGAGCTATAGTCCTGTAGGCTCACTCCAACCCTGTTCCTGGAGAGCTATAGTCCTGTAGGTTCACTCCAACCCCGTTCCTGGAGAGCTATAGTCCTGTAGGCTCACTCCAAGCCCATTCCTGGAGAACTATAGTCCTGTAGGCTCACTCCAACCTATTAGATGTGCTAGACCAGAGTTGGAGAAAACTTACAGGACAACAGCTCTCCAGGAACAGGGGTTGAGCCCCGTTGACAGTATTTCCTAAACTCAGTCCTGCCCCCCACTGCACGTTTTGGTTTTTGCCCTAAAATTACATAGCCAATTCAAATGAAATCTAGCGCTGATTATTTTAAATCAGCTGTTTAGTGCTAGGGCAAACACCAAAACCCACACCTAGGGGAGGACCCAGGACAGTTTGAGAAACTCTGCGCCTGCCATATCAGACCTAAATAACTTTTTATTTTATCTATGTGACCTTTCCTGGTGATCCTGGACTGTAGACACTCAACACCAAGAGTAGTTTCACTGTTTGACTAGTGGTCCTTAGTGCCAACAGTCAACCCCCCAGGTTACTTAAACTATTATACCCCAAAACACATCGTTAAACCATTCCTAGAGCCCTCAAACTTAAAGCCAGTTCCACTGCATTTCTCCCCCCCTAACCAGGGACTGACTTAGAACTGGGACACCAGGTGGGTACAATTTAACAAGTAGAACGGAACCCAGCCAGCAGGCTCCGGACCCGCAGGGTAGGAGTTGAATGACCTAGATGTTATGACAAATAACCGCTCCAGTGTGTACTGTAGACACTGGTTCAGATCAGTTACACTCACTGCCATATTGATCAATAGTTATGACAGGGTGAATTTCTATAAACCACATTTCACAAGTCTGAAAATGCTAGTCCGTCAGCTTCGCGTATCCCATTTACTAACCACTAACTATATTCCTTTATCGCCAAAGACATCAAATGGGAGCTTCTACACCCAAAATTATTAACTCTTACACACCACAGAAATAGTTTGTCACCATAAAAAGGCATGTGTTTATTTCTTTAAATGTACAGACACCCTCTAGCGGTAGCGGTGAAGCTGCAGGGTATTGCGTCTCTTCCAGGCTGCCCGGCGGGAACCACCCATGGTCAGGTGGAACTTGTGGCCCTTGCCCAGGCCACGGCTCTTCTTGCCCGCAGACGTCAGGCCACGCATCTCCCTGTGCTTGTGCACGGGCCTGGTGATCCATTGGGTGTCGGGGTTGCGTCTGATAGCCTTGTGGAAGGTGTCAATCAGGATCACCTCGAAGAACTTGTAGGTGGAGTCCTCTCCTACCCAGTAGGAGGCCAGCACCCTCAGGCCTCCACAGTGACGGCCAGCACGCTCCTGTTGGGGAGACCGAATACCAAGTAGGTCAGACAAGTCACATCCAGAAACTTGTATGAATGTAAATTACTGATTTGCAATGTTCTGGGGTCTGGTCTAGTGACAGCACTGCCAACCCCATACTATGCATGGCAAGGGGTATTACCCAGTTACGCCACATTCAAGTCCTTCTTTTACTCTACCCCACATCTGTTGAGCAATTCTAGCACTATCTATATATATATATCTATATATATATCTATATATATATATATCTATATATATATATACACACATACACATATATATATATACACACACATATACATATACACATATATATATATATACACACACATATACATATACACATATATATATATACACACACATATACATATACACATATATATATATACACACACATATACACATACACATACACATATATATATATATACACACACATATACATATACACATATATATATACACACACACACATATATATACACACACACTAAAAAAGGTATGGGAAGATCTAAAATGATAAAATCCCACTGCCTGACACATAGAGCTGTACAACATATGGATTTGTCTCAACATTGAAGTAATCATCAAGTCCAATGAAGAGAATACCATTCACTTAGTTTCATACAATACAGTTTTAAATACAACCAAGATACTTTTGGAAAGGACGCGTTATTTTCTGTAATGTGGTTTCAGACAAATTGGCTTATTTCAGACTGGTTTCACCATAGTCGATAAGATGGGGAAAAAAGTTGAGCATCATTAACCACATTGAGAGGACGCATTATTGATGAAAAGGGTTCGATTTAGAATGTGAGCCTTGTTTCAGAGGGAAGTGGGGCCAATATGAAATTACTTAGATTTAGATTTGGAATTGAGCGTAGATTTGCCAAGTCAGGTCAGATCTGTGACATCCCTGTGCAGTTCTATGTAACTTCTCCCTGAAGCGTACTCATTCACTATCCCCCATGGACATGGAATACTGACTGATGTAAGATTTTCTTTGTATAAAAAAAAAAATTTGCCCAAGCTTACGTCAATACCATGCTTTCAAGTCTTAAAGTGAGCAAATGCAACATTTGGGGAGAAAGGAAAAGAATCAGATGCACTTGTTCAGAAACTTACCTCAGCAGTGGACTGGAGGCTGCGGGCAAACTTGATCTGGTTAACACCATGGTGGACGGGCTTGCCGTAGGTGGCACCCTTGGGCACGGGGCGCTTGCGGCCTCCACGGCGAACACGGACACGGTAGATGACGTAGCCTGTCATAAGACAGCGACATGTCAAGGAATAAAAGACAAAACCACTTGGTCTACCTTTCATGTGAAGCCACACTTTCAAACATATAAGTGACTTGAATGTATTTGCGAAACCACAAACAGACAACGGGAATACAATTACTGTCTAATACAACAATTACTGGCTCTCTCACAACCGGCCCATTATTGGGAGTCCCATAGGGCGGCACACATTTGGCCCAGAGTCATCCGGGTTTGGCTGTCACTATAAATAAGAATTTGTTCTGAACTTGCCTAGTCTGTAGTGGGTTTGTCGTGATGCCTCTAGCAATGAGATGCCGTGCCTTAGACCACTGCGCCACTCGGGAGCATGTAGGTAGGGGTAAAGTGACTATGCATAGATAATAAACCTCGAGTAGCAGCACTGTTAAGGGGAGGGGAGGTCAACGTAAATTGTCCCGGTCACCCACCTTGTTTGCACTTGTACCCCAGTCTGCGGGCCTTGTCTGGTCTGGTGGGTCTAGGCGCACGGTGGAGACCAGAGAGCTGACGGTACTGCCAGCATCGGACGCGCAGGAGAAAGCGCATCACGTCGGACTGCTTCTTGCGCCATAGCTCTTGCATATATTTGTACGCTCCCATGTTGGATTAACTGTGAAAAAGGCAAATAGAAATACGTAATGATCACCATTAAATACTGGGATTTAACCGTTACTCTAGTTGGAGGAAAAGTTAGGCACCGACAATTTGCCAATCTTCTTTCAAAGCCATGATATACCAAATTGGCTAGATAGCCAACACGTTTACTTTGTTTACAACGTAATGTAACCTTTAAATAATCAAGTCACGAATGACATCTTCGGGATACATTTAATTTAGCATGTATTAAATTGGAGTCTACATGCACGTGCTTTTGGGGCTAATTTCTGTTTCATTCTAGACCCCCTGGAAATCAGTCTTCGGGCAGTAGGAGGGTCGCGGTAGGCCCTGATGCAAAGAGTCCTACACACTGGATAGGTAGCTAGTTAACCGGCTAGCACTCCATAGTAGATAACCACTAAAGCTGAAATATTTACTAGTAAAAACCCGTAACGCAACAAATGCACATAGTTTTATAAACACTGAACTTCAATGTCTATCAACTTTCTAACCTCGCTCTTAGGCAATGTATAGACCAATAGAAGACCCGTGCATTACCTCGGATACACAATGCAATATTCATATTTTCAGAAATGAAAAAGCAGAAATGGAGGTAGTGTGTGATTACCTAAGCATTCCGTTAACTAACCCCAGAACTATACAACCTGATGGCCATGTTTTAATACAGATTTCTGATGGATTGTACATACTGAAAAATTATAAAATGCACTCTTACATGATGGCGTACCTGCCGGAAAGAAAGAAAAAACGTACCCAGTATGCTTTATCAAAACGTCAGTGACACAGTTCCGGTCAGATACGCCTGGGTATTGTAGTTTATTCCAATCATGTAAATATTTTTCATATACCTTTCACCTAACTTAATTTAATAACCTGGATTTTGATGGTCTTGACATTTTAGAACACAACCACATTGAAATAAAAGTATTTGGTACTTACTTTTGTATATTGAGATTTGGTCCACTACACTTGTCGATTTTACCATTCTTATTGGTAGCCGGTAATATACATTTATATTTGACATTTATTCATGCATATTAATACATTTGTGTTATTTATACAGTGCATTTTTCTTAAAATTCACCGCTCCCCTCGCCTCTGCACATGCGCAGAAAATCATTGGAACTTCCTTGTCAAAAGAGAATGGATGTGATTTTAGCTAGCTAAATAACTTCAAAGTTGGTTAGCTACCCAGTTTACTCCAATAATAATTGTAATCTCTCCGTTTGGCCAACTCTTACACCAAGGTACTTGTTTTATCGTATCAAGCCAGCTACCTAAACTTTGGATGCGATGTTGACGAAGATGCTTCAGCTACAGTAGTTCATTTTTCTATTTATTTTACATTTATTTTTGTGCTATTGCAGGTTTTCGCGTATTCGAAATGGGGAAAGGCTGCAAAGTTGTGGTGTGTGGTTTGGCATCTGTAGGAAAAACAGCCATCCTTGAACAGCTGTTATATGGTAATCACGCAGTTGGTAAGTTGATGACTGAATTGGTTGTATTTGAGAGATTAACACGGTATAAATGTGCTTGTAGTGTTAAAAGGGAATTTGCAATGTAGCCTCGAATGTCCAGTTATTGGGAGCAAAACAGCGTTCTGCAATTCTTTCACTATACAACTTTTGCAGTTGAAATCTGTAACTAAGTTTGTGTGTGGCGTGAATTGAAGACCATGGTCTGGGGTAAGCCGGAGAACTGACCGTCCGACATGGTGTGGCCTTACGCTCCACAGGGAGCCAAAGGAAACAAATTAATGCTATAGAATATAGATACTGTATTTCACCGAGAGTTGAGTGAGTACTGCTTACCTGCCAGACTGTTGAACACAACCATTGAATTCCATTGTCTCCTGTCTGTTGAAGGCTCAGAGTCCACTGAGACCCAGGAGGATGTGTATGTGGCGTCGGTGGAGACAGACCGCGGTGTGAAGGAACAGTTACGTCTCTATGACACCAGGGGGCTCCACGACGGCCTGGACCTTCCCAAGCACTACTACTCGGTGGCAGACGGCTTTGTGCTGGTCTACAGCGTGGACAGCCTGGAGTCCTTCAAGAAGGTGGATGTCCTCAAGAAGGAGATAGACAAATCCAGAGATAAGAAAGAGGTACTGGGATTGTGACTGTTTGAAACTCTCCTTAAGCTTTGCTAAGTGTGTGTGGTTTTGTTAAAGTGAGACAGGTTTCGTTGATTGTTTTGGCCATAGACAGCTAATCAATCAAATGTATTTATAATGCCCTATTTACATCAGCAGTTGTAACAGTACTTTTATTCTAACCTGGCCTAGACCCCAAAGAGCAAGCAGAAGCACAGTGGCCATAACAATAAAAAACGATCAACCAAGACACAAATCAGAACCTTATGCTATTGTTGTTTAGTTGGAGTGTCCCCTCTTCCTGCAGGTGATGGTGATCGTGCTAGGAAACAAGACAGACCTGCGTGAGCTTCGTCAGGTGGAGCACGAGGCAGCGCAGCAGTGGGCGCGGGGGGAGAAGGTCAAGCTCTGGGAGGTCAGCGTCACAGAGAGGAACTCTCTCATTGAACCCTTCACTATTCTCACCAGCCGCCTCACACAGCCTCAGAGCAAGTCTGCCTTCCCTCTTCCAGGACGCAAGAGCAAGGGCACGACGTCCAACGACATCTGAACTGTACTCAACCTTGAGCGTACCTAAGATCCAAGTACTTCGGGGGAGGGGGAGATGTCAGAGTAGGATCGATGAGTTAGCCAGCCAACTTACATTAATATTCTGACTTCATGTCAAGATAGATTGCCATGAAATATGGGCAAAGACATAGTAACTGACTTGACAACCAACAACCTATTAAATTCCCTTAAAATAAAGCTTTTCTATTTTTTAAATACAATTGAAGTCAGAAGTTTACATACACCTTAGCCAAATACATTTAAACTCAGTTTTTCAGAATTCCTGACATTTAATCCTAGTAAAAATCCTGTTTTTATGTCAGTTAGGATCACCACTTTATTTCAAGAATGTGAAATGTCAGAATAATAGTAGAGTGATTTATTTCAGCTTTTATTTCTTTCATCACATTCCCAGTGGGTCAGAAGTTTACATACAATCAATTAGTATTTGGTAGCACTGCCTTCAAATTGTTTAACTTGGGTCAAACGTTTTGGGTAGCCTTCCACAAGCTTCCCACAATAAGTTGGGTCAATTTTGTCCCATTCCTCCTGACAGAGCTGGTGTAACTGAGTCAGGTTTGTAGGCCTCCTTGCTCACACACTCTTTTTCAGTTCTGCCCACAAATGTTCTATGGGATTGAGGTCAGGGCTTTGTGATGGCCACTCCAATGCCATTTTGCCACAACTTTGGAAGTATGCTTGGGGTCATTGTCCATTTGGAAGACCCATTTGCGACCAAGCTTGAACTTCCTGACTGATGATTTGATGTTGCTACAATACATCCACATAATTTTCCTACCTCATGATGCCATCTCTTTTGTGAAGTGCGCCAGTCCCTCCTGCAGCAAAGCACCCCCACAACATGATGCTGCCACCCCCGTCATTCACGGTTGGGATGGTGTTCTTCGGCTTGCAAGCCTTCCCCTTTTTCCTCCAAACATAACGATGGTCATTATGGCCAAACGGTATTTTTTGACAATAAGTACGATCTTTGTCCCCATGTGCAATTTCAAACCGTAGTCTGGCTTTTTTATGGCGGTTTTGGAGCAGTGGCTTCTTCCTTACTGAGCAGCCTTTCAGGTTATGTCTGACTCGTTTTACTGTGGATATAGATACTTTTGTACCTGTTTCCTCCAGCATCTTCCCAAGGTCCTTTGCTGTTGTTCTGGGATTGATTTGCACTTTTCACACCAAAGTATGTTCATCTCTAGGAGACAGAACGCGTCTCCTTCCTGAGCAGTATGACGGCTGTGTCGTCCCATGGCGTTTATACTTGCGTACTATTGTTTTGTACAGATGAATGCGGTACCTTCAGGTGTTTGGAAATTGCTCCCAAGGACATGTGGAGGTCTACAAAAAAAATTCTGAGGTCTTGGCTGATTTCTATTTGATTTTCCCATGATGTCAAGCAGAGGCACTGAGTTTGAAGGTAGGCCTTGAAATACATCCACAGGTACACCTTCAATTGACTCACATTTTGTCAATTAGCCTAAAGCAATTACATCTTCTGGAATTTTCCAAGCTGTTTAAAGGCACAGTCAACTTAGTGTATGTAAACTTCTGACCCACTGGAATTGTGATACAGTGAAATAATCTGTCTGTAAACAATTTTTGGAAAAATGACTTGTCATGGACAAAGATGTCCTAACCGACTTGCCAAAACTATAGTTTGTTAACATGATATTTGTTGAGTGGTTAAAAAAACAAGTTAATGACTCCAACCTAAGTGTATGTAAACTTCTGGCGTCAACGGTATACTTGCAAATCAAGAGATGTATCTTAATGTTTTTCAAAGTAAGCTGGCTAAATTAGTGAACCTGCTTTGTGATATCATACACCCCTATGGTTTCTGTGTGCTCCATCCTATGGGAGGGTTATAGTAGCTGCTTTACAGCAAGGTCTAGGGAGTGAGGCATATTACTACGTAGTGTGTATGGCCCACCAGTTTACTACCTAGTGTATGGCCCACCAGTTTACTACCTAGTGTGTATGGCCCACCAGTTTACTACCTAGTGTATGGCCCACCAGTTTACTACCTAGTGTATGGCCCACCAGTTTACTACCTAGTGTATGGCCCACCAGTTTACTACCTAGTGTATGGCCCACCAGTTTACTACCTAGTGTATGGCCCACCAGTTTACTACCTAGTGTATGGCCCACCAGTTTACTACCTAGTGTATGGCCCACCAGTTTACTACCTAGTGTATGGCCCACCAGGTTACTACCTAGTGTATGGTCCACCAGGTTACTACCTAGTGTATGGCCCACCAGGTTAATACCTAGTGTATGGCCCACCAGGTTACTACCTAGTGTATGGCCCACCAGTTTACTACCTATTGTATGGCCCACCAGTTTACTACCTAGTGTATGGCCCACCAGTTTACTACCTAGTGTATGGCCCACCAGTTTACTACCTAGTGTATGGCCCACCAGTTTACTACCTAGTGTATGGCCCACCAGTTTACTACCTAGTGTATGGCCCACCAGTTTACTACCTAGTGTATGGCCCACCAGTTTACTACCTAGTGTATGGCCCACCAATTTACTACCTAGTGTATGGCCCACCAGTTTACTACCTAGTGTATGGCCCACCAGTTTACTACCTAGTGTATGGCCCAGTGGCAAAAAAAAACCAAAGGTACTACCTTGATCAGGTCTGATGATCAAATGTCTGTTTAATCAGTTGCACCCTAAATGGTTGGTTGTGTATTTGTTAAATACTTTATTCTTTGTACATGTTTGAGAATTTTTTTATTAACTTAATTTATTTGTCACTTTACTAAACTTAAATTCCTAGTGGGTAGGAATGGGATAAAATGTAGGACACAATTGTCTGAATTGTTGTGAAGAGAATGTGGCTTCTGTAGTGCATCCAAATATATCCTTTCTCCTGAAGTGGACACTCGTTCACTACTACAAATCTAAAAGCATTGGATTGGAGGCATGGAGCAGGAGTTTCCACTATGTTTCTTATACCAGTCATTTCCTTTCAATTCAAGGAATTGAAGTGAACCTATGTTCCAATTCTCTTTCCTCCCAAAGTGTACATGTCTTGTGTATGAGACCTAGCCAAAGAACATTTTTGTGCTGCTACTTAGTTTTTTATTGTTGTCCATTGTTTTGACATATGCATGTATTTCAATTTAACAATAAAATGGAGGGACTGTTATTTAAAGAAATCAGCAAAACATGAAGCACAACTTTCCCACCTAGACATTGTGCTGTATAGGCTACAATATGTTTCAGCTATATGTTATAGATTCAGATAGACATGCAAGAGGGCTTACACTAATGGCAACTAATATCTGAAAAATTCACACTGAAATGAGATTTGGAATTCTACCAGGAAACCATGCTGTGTGTGACAGGTTTATATAAACAGACCAAACATGTAGAATTCATTTCCTTTCGAAGCACAATTAGCTAAAAATTAAATCATTTTAAAGAACTTCAAGGAAACAGATTGAAAAGCATTATTGCCAAAATAGATGCTTATCTACGGGTCGGAGAACTTAAATACCATAAACAAAATATCAGGAGATGAAGACTTAAATTCCAAGATAAATATCCTCCCCTATTCTCTACCCTTCCTGTTCCCCCCACTCCATCCCAGAAGGAGCTCTGACACCCCCTAACCTCCCCCTCTCATGTTGCCCAGGGTCGTAGTTGTTAGGGCATGCAACAGAAAACGTTTTGCTATGGGAAACAAATGAACTTTTGTTATTGGACAAGTCCAGGTTGTGCCTAATGAATACGACCCAGTCCTGTGTATCTATGTGGCGTATCTCTTGGTCCACTGTTTGGCTATCCTGTCGTGCTCTGGTCTGTTGGTTGTGTATTGAGTGGCGATGCTTCCTACCAGAGGGTCAGCTGTAAGGGGTGGAGAACACGCAGAGTTATAGATAGGGCTTCAATGATAGCTTTGATCTGCCAGTACATATGCACACACGGAATTCCACATATGACAATGTTTGCACTTCAAAGCAGCCACTAATCAATGAATTTCAATGGAACCCACATTATAGTAGTATATGGTGTCTTAGGTCTTACCAGGGTTGCAGTCAGTGAGCAGGGAGCAGATGGACAGCAGCACCTTGGAGATGGTGAGGGCGGGGCTCCAGTTGTCCTTCAGGATGTCCAGACAGATCACACCCTGACTGTTGATGTTACAGTGGTAGATCCTGGTACGGAACGTCACCTAGGAAACAAAGTAGCTCTATATCAATACACCCCGACTTGTTTATGTTCCATTGGTAGATCCTGAAAGCAACACAGAAAGAATCTACTCAACAATGCAAACCGATGTTCAGTCTAATCTCATGGAAGCCAAATTTCCATTTAAGCCTTTTTGAGTCTGGCTTGGTTAAATTGACCATTAACTGTTTGAAATTTGCAGAGAACTAGAGACCCTGAATTTCAATAAAATCAAAGTGCCATAGCTCCCTCTGGTGGTCAATATGGCAATAACAAGTTCCCGTCTCTAGTGAGAAAGTGGTATCCTACATAGCTGTGTAATATTGAGGAATGTTCTAATAATTGTTTGAGTCCGCTTGTTTTGACTAGAGTGTTTACCTTGGGTGGTTTGAAGGGGTAGTCTGGTGTAAAGGCGATATCTAGGAAGAAGACCCCTCCCTCGTACACAGAGCCTGGTGGCCCCAGGATGGTGGATCTCCACTCATAGATGTTGTCTCCTTTTGGACCCGCACTGCAAACAGAGGTACATTACACTGTTTCATGCAGTGGTGGTCGGTGCCTTTTTTCATGAGTATGGCCTTATTACAGCATATTGATGACTGTCATTCATATTCCATTCACCCAGTTCAATGTAACAGTGATAGGTTTAGGCTACTACATGACACTAATTTTCCCTGTACCCATCATGAGGTTGCTTCAACCTAGCTTATTAATGAACGTTTATAACGTAGGTGCACACAGGTCGAGAGAAAGATTTGAGGTGACAGACGGTGACACATTCAATACTGCCTTGCACACTCTTGCTTGCATCTAGCTGATATAGGGTGTAATCATTAGTCCAACAGTTGCAAACAATAGTTTCTATTCGACAAATTCAGGTATGTTTATCCCCGTTTTGTTCCGTTTAAGAAACATTAACAGAATCGGCGGAATGAATAGACCCCTTATCACCCTTAAAACACAGTTTACTTTCATAGCAGCCACAATGTATTCCTTCTCGAATTGTGTGCTCTCCTCTCACCTTCGCTTGTGGACTTCAATGCACAACAGCAGCTGTGTGTGACGAGGAGAAAAAACCTTTCCAAGCCAAACTATATCATAACCGCTACACACAGCCTACATCATTGTCACCATATTTTGTTTATTTATTTAACTAGGAAAGTCAGTTAAGAACAAATTCTTATTTACTATGACGCCTACATCGGCCAAACCCGGACAATGCTGGGCCATTTGGGAGTCCCATAGGGCGGCGCACAATCACGGCCGGGTGTGATGCAGCCTGAATTAGTTAAAGTAACGTCATAGTCAACATAGCTAACTAACACATTAGTAAACCCACTACAATCATGATGTAATGTTACAGTGTACAGTCAGTAAGCAGTTTAGCACTTACACCAGCGGGCCCTGGTAGCAAAGAAAATGTGTAAAACCAAAAGCTTACCTTGACTTGGAAGATTTCCAGTGTTGTGTTGGATAATCATAGCCAGCTAGATAACCTCTGTTTGAGCAAGGTGTTCGAGTAAGCCAAACTAGCTGGCTGCACTTGCTAAGTGAAACTAAAAGACAAAATCTCTCTCCCACTTGCTTCTCCTTCATTTTGGAAGAAAATAAAATTTGTTCAAATCTGCTCAACTATTGTCTCTCCCCTTGAGTCAACTACTCACCACATTTTATGCACTGCAGTGCTATCTAGCTGTAGCTTATGCTTTTAGTACTACATTTCTCTCTGATCCTTTGATTGGGTGGACAACATATCAGCTCATGCTGCAAGGCAAGAGCTCTGATAGGTTGGAGGACATCCTACGGAAGTTGTCATAATTACTGTTTAAGTCTATGGAAGGGGGTGAGAACCATGAGCTTCCTAGGTTTTGTATTGAAGTCAATGTACCCAGAGGAGGACGGAAGCCAGCTGTCTTCCAGCAACACCATGGTGCTACCCTACAGAGTGCTGTTGAGGCTACTGTAGACCTTCATTGCATAAGTATTTAGTACAGGTTTATCTAAAAAGGATAACTTAACGTTTTAACATTATTATTTTTATTACAATTCACTGAGGATGGTTCTCCTCAGCTGTCTTCTTCTTTGTGTACTGACTCATCACATCTCTAACCCATTAGCAGCTGCTAAACACAGTGTAATGTACACTAGGCTGTTATTACAGAAAAGATAGCATAATGACACCACTTCAACAGAGCGGCTGAAAGACTGAAGAAACACTACCCATTCCTGATAATGGCAATCGCACAGAGATACAGTACATTACGTATAATACTATCTATTCTATTTATGTGGGCAATCAGCCCGTGAGTGAACATTCCTTTCAGTAATGTAAAGGGAATATTGCATGAATATAGAATGAATATTAGGAGTGATCTATCCGAGGTGGTCTTTCCATTTCAAGTACCTAGCATCCCAGGAGTAATGGGAACGCATCAAGGTTTTCTTCATTCATGAAACACTATGGATGGTATGTTTAATGTAGGGAAGACAACATGGCATTCATTTGATCGTTTAGTGGGTTTACTTCCTCCCTTTGCTTGTTTCCCAGAGGTGTTTCCTCCCTAGCTGGATATAAACCACATCTCCAATGTCTGTTCTGTTCCCACAAAGCCTTCAGGAGACGTATAGAGCAAAACCACCCGGGGATATGAATCAGAATGAATCAGAAACTGAAGAGGTGTTAAAGAGGGGGAACCCATCTGCCAGAAACTGTTTGGAAACTGAATGAAACAGGAAGGTATTTATTACCTGGATAAGAAACACATTTCACTTTCATAAAAGATTTTCTACAGTGTGTCCCTCCCTTTGTTGAACTGAAATTGGTACTTAATGCAGTTTAAACCAAGTAAAATGTTATTCTCCAAATCCCTTACAAATATATCTGATGATTTATGCATGGATGGTGCCTTCATTGATCGTGTCCACGCTTATAAATATCTGGGCATCCCGGATTGACGAAAAAGCTCTTTCAAAAAGCATGTTGATGAGTTAAGAAATGAAGGATGAAAATGGGATTTTATAAAAATAGGTCATGCCTTTAATTAAATAGGAGAAAACTAATAATTCAGTTGACATTCATTCTGGTTATAGACTATGGGGATATTGTCTATATGACTATGAATGCAGCTGCCACTGTTTTGAAGCCATTGGATGCATAGCACATTCCACTTTATTTCGGGCGATAGGTTCAGTACACGTCACTGCACTGTATCAGAAAGGCTGGTCCTTTCTGTAGATGAGTTGGACTCTTTGTTTATAAAGCCCTCCTGCATAAACTTCTGCCGTACCTTACTTCATTATTAACTTATAGTATGACTTCCCATACCCGGTCTCAAGGTTGGCCATCTCTGTGGATCCCTTCAATCTCAACGGAGTTGGGCACATATACTTTTAGTTTTTTTGCACCTTGTGCGGAAAGATCTCCAATGCACTTGGAGGAATTGGTGCCTTTAGGGCAGGAGTATTCAACCGGGGGTCTGCGGAGGTTCTGCAGGGAGTCAAATCAAATGTTATGTCACATGCGCCGAATACAACCTTACCGTGAAATGCTTACTTACTTAAAAGCCCTTAAATATTTCTTTAACTGCATTGTTGGTTAAGAACATATTTACAAAATAAACGGTTACAAAATAACAAGGCTATATACAGGGGGTACCAGTACTGAGTCAATGTGCCAAAGTACAGGTTAGTCCATGTCATTTGTACATGTAGGGAGGAGCAAAGTGACTATGCATAGATAAATCACGAGTAGCAGCAGTGTAAAAACAAGAGGGGGGGGGGGTGTCAATGTAAATAGTCTGGGTGTTGTTCAGCAGTGTTATGGCTTGGCGATAGAAGCTGTTAAGGAGCCTTTTGGACCTAGACTCCGGTACCGCTTGATGTGCGGTAGCAAAGGCTGGAGTCTGACAATTTTTGGGGCCTTCCTCTGACACACCTAATATATAGGAATATAAGAATGTGAAATGTCCAAATAATAGTAGAGAATGATTTATTTCAGCTTTTATTTCTTTCATCACATTCCCAGTGGGTCAGAAGTTGACATATACTCAATTAGTATTTGGTAGCATTGCCTTTAAATTGTTTAACTTGGGTCAAACGTTTTGGGTAGCCTTCCACAAGCTTCCCACAATAAGTTGGGTGAATTTTGTCCCATTCCTCCTGACAGAGCTGGTGTAACTGAGTCAGGTTTGTAGGCCTCCTAGCTCGCACACTCTTTCTCAGATCTGCCTACACATTTTCTATAGGATTGAGGTCAGGGCTTTGTGATGGCCACTCCAATACCTTGACCTTGTTGTCCTTAAGCCATTTTGCCACAACTTTGGAAGTATGCTTGGGGTCATTGTCCATTTGGAAAACGCATCAAGGACCAGGATGTCTTGCTCCCAGGCAGACTAAATAACTTTTTTGCCCGCTTTGAGGACAATACAGTGCCACACTGACACGGCCTGCAACTAAAACATGCGGACTCTCCTTCACTGCAGCCGACGTGAGGAAAACATTTAAACGTGTCAACCCTCGCAAGGCTGCAGGCCCAGACGGCATCCCCAGCGGCGCCCTCAGAGCATGCGCAGACCAGCTGGCTGGTGTGTTTACGGACATATTCAATCAATCCCTATCCCAGTCTGTTGTTCCCACATGCTTCAAGAGGGCCACCATTGTTCCTGTTCCCAAGATAGCTAAGGTAACTGAGCTAAACGACTACCGCCCCGTAGCACTCACTTCCGTCATCATAAAGTGCTTTGACAGACTAGTCAAGGACCATATCACCTCCACCCTACCTGACACCCTAGACCCACTCCAATTTGCTTACTGCCCAAATAGGTCCACAGACAATGCAATCTCAACCACACTGCCCTAACCCATCTGGACAAGAGGAATACCTATGTGAGAATGCTGTTCATCGACTACAGCTCGGCATTTAACACCATAGTGCCCTCCAAGCTCGTCATCAAGCTCGAGACCCTGGGTCTCGACCCCGCCCTGTGCAACTGGGTACTGGACTTCCTGACGGGCCGCCCCCAGGTGGTGAGGGTAGGCAACAACATCTCCACCTAGCTGATCCTCAACACTGGGGCCCCACAAGGGTGCGTTCTGAGCCCTCTCCTGTACTCCCTGTTCACCCACGACTGCGTGGCCACGCACGCCTCCAACTCAATCATCAAGTTTGCAGACGACACAACAGTGGTAGGCTTGATTACCAACAACGACGAGACGGCCTACAGGGAGGAGGTGAGGGCCCTCGGAGTGTGGTGTCAGGAAAATAACCTCACACTCAACGTCAACAAAACTAAGGAGATGATTGTGGACTTCAGGAAACAGCAGAGGGAACAACCCCCTATCCACATCGATGGAACAGTAGTGGAGAGGGTAGTAAGTTTTAAGTTCCTCGGGGTACACATCACAGACAAACTGAATTGGTCCACCCACACAGACAGCATCGTGAAGAAGGTGCAGGAGGCTGAAGAAATTCGGCTTGTCACCAAAAGCACTCAAACTTCTACAGATGCACAATCGAGAGCATCCTGTCGGGCTGTATCACCGCCTGGTACGGCAACTGCTCCGCCCACAACCGTAAGGCTCTCCAGAGGGTAGTGAGGTCTGCACAACGCATCACCGGGGGCAAACTACCTGCCCTCCAGGACACCTACACCACCCGATGTCACAGGAAGGCCATAAAGATCATCAAGGACAACAACCACCCGAGCCACTGCCTGTTCACCCCGCTATCATCCAGAAGGCGAGGTCAGTACAGGTGCATCAAAGCTGGGACCGAGAGACTGAAAAACAGCTTCTATCTCAAGGCCATCAGACTGTTAAACAGCCACCACTAACATTGAGTGGCTGCTGCCAACACACTGACTCAACTCCAGCCACTTTAATAATGGGAATTGATGGGAAATGTAAAATATCACTAGCCACTTTAAACAATGCTACCTAATATAATGTTTACATACCCTACATTATTCATCTCATATGTATACACTGTACTCTATATCTACTGCATCCTTATGTAATACATGTATCACTAGCCACTTTAACTATGCCACTTTGTTTACATACTCATCTCATATGTATATACACTGCACTCAATACCATCTACTGTATCTTGCCTATGCCGCTCTGTACCATCACTCATTCATATATCTTTATGTACATATTCTTTATCCCCTTACACTTGTGTCTATAAGGTAGTCGTTTTGGAATTGTTAGCTAGATTACTTGTTGGTTATTACTGCATTGTCAGAACTAGAAGCACAAGCATTTCGCTACACTCGCATTAACATCTGCTAACCATGTGTATGTGACAAATAAAATTTGATTTGAGACCAAGTTTGAACTGTCTTGAGATGCTGCTTCAATATATCCACATAATTTTCCTCCCTAATGATGCAATCTATTTTGTGAAGTGCACCAGTCCCTCCTGCAGCAAAGCACCCCCACAACATGATGCTGCCGCCCCCGTGCTTCAAGGTTGGGATGGTGTTCTTCGGCTTGCAAGCGTTCCCATTTTTCCTCCAAACATAACGATGGTCATTATGGCCAAACAGTTCTATTTTTGTTTCATCAGACCAGAGGACATTTCTCCAAAAAGTACGATCTCTGTCCCCATTTGCAGTTGCAAACCGTAGTCTGGCTTTTTTAATGGTGGTTTTGTAGCAGTGGCTGCTTCCTTGCTGATGTTGATATTGGATTCGTTTTAGTGTGGATATAGATATTTTTGTACCCATTTCCTCCAGCATCTTCACAAGGTCCTTTGCTGTTGTTCTGGGTTTGATTTGAACTTTTCACACCAAAGTACATTCATCTCTAGGAGACAGAACACGTCTCCTTCCTGAGCGGTATGACAGCTGCGTGGTCGCATGGTGTTTATACTTGCGTACTATTGTTTGTATAGATGAACCTGGTACCTTCAGGTGTTTGGAAATTGCTCCCAAGGATGAAACAGACTTGTGGAGGTATGCAATTTTTCTTGGCTGAGGTCTTGGCTGATTTGTTTTGATTTTCCCATGATGTCAAGCAAAGAGGCACTGGGTTTGAAGGTATGCCTTGAAATACATCCACAGGTACACCGCCAATTGACTCAAATGTCAAATTAGCCTATCAGAAGCTTCTAAAGCCATGACATCATTTTCTGGAATTTTCCAAGCTGTTTAAAGTCACAGTCAATATAGTGTATGTAAACTTCTGACCCACTGGAATTGTGATACAGTGAATTATAAGTGAAATAATCTGTCTGTAAACAATTGTTGGAAAAATTACTTGTGCCATGCACAAAGTAGATGTCCTAACCGACTTGCCAAAACCATAGTTTGTTAACAAGAAATTTGTGGAGTGGTTGAAAAAACAAGTTAATGACTCAAACATAAGTGTACGTAAACTTCCAACTATACACACAAAAAATTGAATTATTTATTTCAACGTTCTTATAAATATAGCTAGCAACTGAATAAACACATTTTGAATGACCTACAGTGGAAAAGAGGAGTGTTATTTTTAATTATGTCAACTTTATTTCTCAACTCCTAATATAGGCTTTGAAAAAGCATCTTCTTACCAGTCGGCTGGTAATCTTTCTTTCTTGGCTCTATTTAATCCGTATTGTGGAAGTTCAGCATTACTGTGGGGGCAATGTTCAGGCGTCAATGGAGACTGCATTCATGCATATGTCGGCTCAATCGGAAAATTACCTTCACATTTCTATCGTGCAATCTATAACGCTTCAGCAATACAGCCTGAATAGAGCCCTTACTTTTTGCCAACACATAGCTAACCTTGGTTTAAACAACTCCAAACACATTTTTGTTAATAGCAGCTATCTTTACCTAATAGAATGAGTTTACACTTCCTCAACAAAAATAACAATCGACCAAATATATTCATTTTAGAATGTTGATTACTTCCTCCTTGCCATTCAGCTGATAAGACATTATAAATATATATACACATTTCTTTGCTAACATGATGGGGGTCCCTGGGTCACCGATTTACTTGGCCAGGGGTTCCTGGGTCGCTGGTTTGCTTGGCCGGGGGTTCCTGGGTAGCCGGTTTGCTTGGCCGGGGGTTCCTGGGTAGCCGATTTGCCTGGGAGCGGGTCCCTGTGCAAGAAAACGTTGAAGACCCCTGTTCTATGGCATTTCAGACTGCTATTAGGGGACCTTTTTACTCTATCATGTGTCTATGTATTGGTTTTGTATGATAAACTGCACTACGTTATGTGTATATTGTATTTTGATGTGTATTGTTGTGCTAAACAGGGCTCACCTGGAAAAACAAACCTTGGTCTCAGTATTGACTCCCTGTCAAAATAAACAAATCACTGAAAATACAAGAGGCAACAGTTTCCCAACGAACCATGAACACAGCAAGGAAAACAGCCTCTATTATTCCAATAATGGGTCCAACTCCAATGATCATGACCTCGGAACAAACACAGCTCCTTTCAGATATAACAGCTCAGAGATACAATAGGTAGCAGCACTACTTTGGGTTTATAAGAGCTAGCTAACAACGCAGCGTGGGCTAGACACTTCCACCCCAGGGAAAGGCCTTTTTATAGATATGAAAAGCTTTAGAGACTTTGGCAGCAGTCACACACACCCCATCACAGTCACACACACCCCATCACAGTCACACAACAGCTTCAACACTAACAGTAACATTGTAATGTGTAAAAGAGTTGAAGTCCCCGCCCACTCGCAGAAATCTAATTAGCATACCCCCCCAAAAATCCCTATACAAATCTGTCACTAAGCTAGAGATACGTTTTTGCATTGGATGCATTTCAATCCACCGATGTCGCACTTCTGCGGTGAAAAGTGAGAGCTCGGGCGGTGTTTGTCAGACCATGAGATGTCCCGAAAATCGGTCTTCTCACAAAATTGTCTGCAGCGTCCGATCAGTTTGACCTACAAAAAAATAAAAGTATATATGGAGACTGTGCCAAAAATAAAGGGTTAAATAATTGTAAAAAATAAAATACTATTTCCTGATCTTTCTTTCTTGGGCTCCAGAGTGGCGCAGAGTTCTAAGGCATTGCATCTCAGTTCAAGAGGCATCACTACAGTCCCTGGTTTGAATCCAGGCTGTATCACATCCGGCCTTGATTGGGAGTCCCATAGGGCAGCACACAATTGGCACAGCGTCGTCTGGGTTTGGCCGAGGTCGGCCGTCATTGTAAATAAGAATTGACTTGTCTAGTTAAATATTTAAAAAATGTCCCATGTCTCTCAGATATAAAGACAGACACTTCAGAACAAACTTCATTTCAATTTTGTTTTGGCACTATCCACAGTCAATATGTTATCCAAAGCATTTGTATAGGTTAATAGCAGTAAGGGCCTTAACATTGTAAATCAAATAGTTAAAATGGCCCTTGATATGACCTTAAAACAATTCCATAAAGCTTAGTAGAGTCCCCTCCCCCGACTTAGAATGTTATGGGTTAAGAGAAGGAGAAAAACATCCTTGGCTCTCAATCTAAAAAATAAGTTCAGAGTAGACTAGAGGGAGTAAACAAAGAATCACCTGCACCTCAGATGGATTACAATAACTACTGGCACACTTCCTGAAGTGAAAATATCTTTAGGAGGCACAAACAAGCACACAAAAAGGATCTGAATACTTATGTAAATCCTTTTATAATTTTTTTATAAAAACCTGTTTTCGCTTTGTCATTATGGGGTATTGTGTGTAGATTGATGTGACGTAAATAAATGTGGAAAAATGGAAGGGGTCTGAATACTTTGAATGCACTGTACACACACACTACAAGCCTTCAACATTCAATTACTGTCATGAGCCTTAACGCTGAGAATGTCAGGAATCCAGCGAGACGCTACCGCAAGGCCAGACACCCAGGGGCTACATCCTGAAGGGAGGGAGTATGAGTGTTTGTCAAAGTAAGGAAAATGAGTGCTAGAAAAAAAAGTGCAAGGGAGCAATAGCCAAAGAGCAATCTAAGGAAAACGAATGGAAGTGAGCGAGAGAGATGGGGAAGTGAGAGAGTATGTGATGTTTGCACTATGACGACAAGACCGTTTAAAAATAAAACAAGGCTGGGGTGTGTGTGTGGCATGCCATGTCAAGTATAATTCGATTTTGATGAATGGCATCTGAGGAACGTAGTGTCCATAAGAAAACATGACATGCTTGCTATGGCAGAAAACATCCAGTTCGGGGGAAAATGGACTTACTGACAGGTTCATTAAAACCCCTAATTACCTCATGCAAAGAGCGTACATTGCATTTAAAGATAGTGTGAAAAGGGCATTTGTGGCCTTGGACCCATCTGCATTGTAGGTTTACTGGGTCGACTGATCTTTTTACATTATCATTTGCTTCATGGCTCCAGCAACTATGGTGATACATAACCAGGCCAGTGCAGTACGGCCAGTCTCAATTGTGTGAAAAAGGGAAGTGTCCATCCATCAGAAACACCCCACAGACAGATTAATCAATGAGTAATCCAGCACACATCTGCAAGGCATCGGCCTAGCCTCCTAATTATTCATACCCAAATGAACAGACTGTTCAATGAAGCATACTAAATAGAGATGTACGAAAATGAATTCCCCTTTTCAGCTACTTAGCAAAGGGAGCATAGAGAACACAACTAGTGTGTGTTTACATACACAGTGAGAGGATTATATAGAAGTGCAACACTGCAGGCTCCCTCAGTGGCAGGGGACAAAGACTCATCATTAACAGATCTGACAACTGGGTTTTAACGCAAGTCTCCTACACCGAGCCATAAGACTGTGCTAGTCTGCTGAGCTAAAGCCTAGGCATTAGTTCGGGGAGCTAATGCAAGTCTTCAGGTCTCAGGCAAGACGATTTGTCACACAAGCTTGGTTCACTGAATTACTTCCGTTCTTTGACACAACCACCAGGTCTGGTCAGTCCACCAGTCTGGTCACAGCAGACTGTCTCTGGTTGGAACATAGCGCATAGAGTCAGCCCCCCCCCCCCCCAAAGCACGTACCTCCCACCTTCCCAAGCACCTGGGCCACACGTGGTGATGTGGTTCTAAACCCCCATAATCCCTTTGGATTAACCAGGACTCCTTCCTCTTCCCCAATACCACAGCAGCACCATAGCAGGCCACAAAAAAACACCTATGGATTGAATGACTAAATAGGATTCCTTTGTTCATGGTCCTCTTCAGCTGCAGAGTGTAAAGCTAAAATAAATTACGTCGATTGAGCCAGCCTCTGACAAATCCATAGCAGTCATATGCCAGGGTCATCGGCTAGCTAATGGTCTGTTTTGGAACTGGTGTGTGTCTGTCAGTTGTGGTCTGGAGAGCTGCTCCAACATGCAATCAGGTCACTTCTCAAGGTCTAGACAGGATCGTCATGAGCCACAATTCCATAAAGTGAGTGTAGACTGACTGCATCACAGCAGCTTGTTGTCAGCAGCAGAGAGTAAATTCTGACCTCATTGAACAAGATATACACTACCTTCAGAAAGTACTCACACCCCTTGACTTTTTCCACTTTGATGTTACTGCCGGAATTTTAAATGTATTCAATTGAGATTAGTTACAATCTACACATAACACAAAAACGGAAGTGTTTATAGAATGTTTTTTTTATTAATAAAAAATGTAAAGCTGAAATGTCTTGAGTCAATAATTAGTCAACTCCTTGGTTATGGCAAGCATAAATAAGTTCAGGAGTAAAAATGTGCTTAACAAATCATATAATAATAGGCATGGACTCATTACGTGTTCAGTAATAATAGTGGTTAACATGATTTTAAATAACTACCCCATCTCTGTACCCCACACAAACAATTATCTGTAGGGTCCCTCAATTGAGTAGTGAATTTCAAGCACAGATTTAACCACAAAGACAAGGGAGGTTTTTAAATGCCTCGCAAGGAGCAGCTATTGGTAGGTGTAAAATTTTTAAAAAGCAGACATTGAATATCTCTTTGAGCATGGTGAAGTTATTAAATTACACTTTGGATGGTGTATCAATGCACCCAGTCACCACTAATATACAGGTGTCCTTACCTCAGTTGCTGAGGAGGAAGGAAACTGGTCAGAGATTTCACCATGAGGCCAATGGTGATTTTAAAATGGTTAAAGAGTTTAATGGCTGTGATGAGAAAACTGAATGGATCAAAAACGTTTATCTTACTCCACAATACTAACCTAAATGACAGAGGTGAAAAGGAGGAAGCCTGTATAGAGTAAAAGTACTCTAAAACATGCATCCTGTGTGCATTAAGGCACCAAAGTAATACTGCAAAAAGTGTGGAAAACACACTTTCTGTCCTGAATACAAAGCATTATGTTTGGGGCAAATCCAACACATCACAAAGTACCACTTGTCAAGCATGGTGGTGGCTGCATGATGTTATGGGTATGCTTGTAATTGGAAAGGACTAGAGTTTAAAAATAAAATAAAACATTGGAATATAGCTATAAGCACAGGCAACATCCTAGAGGAAAACCTGGTTCAGTCTACTTCCCAACGGACACTGGGAGACAAATTCACCTTTCAGCAGGACAATAACCTAAAACACAAGGCCAAATATACACTGGAATTGCTTACAAAGACAGCATTGAATGTTCCAGAGTGGCCTAGTTGCAGTTGACTTAAAATTGTCTTGAAAATCTATGCGAAGACTTGATCAACAACCAATTTGACTGAGCTTGAAGAATAACGTGCAACATTGTACAATCCAGGTATGCAAAGCTCTTAGAGACACAGCTGTAATCGCAGCCAAAGGTATTGACTCAGGGGTATAAATACTTTCAGTACCAGTCAAAAGTTGACACACTTACTCATTCCAGGGGTTCTTTATTTTTACTATTTTCTACATTGTAGAATAGTGAAGCCATCAAAACTACGAAATAACACATATGGAATCATGTAGTAACCAACAACAAAAAAAGTGTTAAACAAATCGAAAATATATTATATTTTTGAGATTCTTCAAAAATTGTGTGTATCATGTCGCACACGCACACACACACACACACGCACACACACACGCGCACACACACGCGCACACACACGTACACACACGCACACGTACACGCACGCACACGTACACGCACACGTACACACACGCACACACACACACACGCCTACCTGCAGTTCGGTGGTGGATCCAAAGTAATGTCAGCCAACTCCTTCTGAATTCTGAAATAAAGCACAAATTAAAATGATATCATTACTCACATGGTCTTGATTCTTACAGCAGATAACTAATATGGAACAAGCATAGCCACATGAAGTATTTTGGGTGGGGGCTATGAGAACAAGATACATTGTCATGGCAGACAACCAAAATGCCCAGAAGGCTAATTTTACCAAAGGATTGAGACAGATCGTAAAACAGGTTGAGGACAAACAAACTCCATTGTGCATTTTTTTTAAAGCATTCCTCTTACCACAATTTAATATGCAAATGAGTTAGCCTATGATTCAATGGATGACAATTTAAAAAAAGTTTGACAACCGTGAACTGAAGATGGTTGAGAACATTTTAAAACGGTCGAAAAATATTTATATACGCAACATATTCAGAAAGTTGTCCACTACAAATCAAACACAGTGACACGCGCCAGGAAATTATAAGACGATACATTATATCAAGAGTGGCTGCGCGTGAGCTACTATATTACAACATATCAACTCAATGAAACATTGTATTTGACAGCAACAATCAGCCTAGTCCTTACCTTTTGGCGCTGGTGGAGAGGAGTTTGGAGGTCTTGCTCATGATGGCTTTGCTTTCTGCTCGTTTCTTAGGCGCGTTTATTTTTAACTGCTGATAAATTGAGGAAGAAGAACTAACGCTGGCACGTGAATCCTCATCCGACATAACGACCTGTACAGACAAAAATAAAAAGCAACATTCAGGCTACAGAAAAACAAACACCTAAGATCTATAGCCCCACAGTTCGGCAACACTGCCAATATTCGATGTATGCTATCAACAACCAGCGGCAACAATGCGACCTTTAGCGTAACTGGCTCCAAGCAACGATGGGTTCAGAGGTTTACATACTCAATTCAGTATGAACTTATCCTGCTTATAGTAAAATAATTATCCCCAGTCTTTCATAAGGCTCTAAGAGATTAACCTAGTGACCTTATGCTAATGTTTGCACTGAAGCGTTATTTTAGCTGGGTTGTGCTACAACAAAGGAGCACACAGCTCTTATTCTTTACAGCCAAATAAGAACGACGAGGGGGGTTGCCTATTGCCTTATTCCCTCAATTGATTAAATAGCCCAATGTAGCCTAAAATGGATTGGACAATGTAGCATTCGTTTGGGGAACTTTTCTCATTCCCACTGAGTGAGTACTCATTGACTTGAAACTTTCACTTTGAAATCAGATGCCCATAAGAGAATTTGCCGAATATTTATGCTAAACTAGTTGAATCTGTAGACCGAAGCCAATGTGTTTTTCAATTCGACCGAATATTGGCATCTTTATTCCTCGACAGGCAGCAAAAGCTGATCTCAGTCCAGTCTTTAGGACAGACAATTTTCTTCAATTTCCCCCGACGGATAGATCCTATCCACCGACGAGATCCAAATGTCGACCCCCAGACGCGCCAAACAATACAATATGGATACATATTTCACGATATTTTAAAAGCCTTCATTGTTAGATATGCCCACCTTGCTTTGTGTCGGTGAATGCCTGGACGCGTGCCTCTTGCAGAGCGGAAGTGTGGGTACAGCAGCAGACGTAGCTACAGTTATCCAGGGCAATGGATTCCCTCTCGGTTGAGTACACCCGATGACAACGTCAAATTGAGAGCTAGCTGAGCACTGCTCTAAAATTCGGAAAAGAGAAAGTCAACAGACAGGTGTGCGCTGATTCTAACAGACTATTGTGGACATAAGCCTATATACACTGAACAAAAATATAAACGCAACAATTTAAAATATTGAGTTACAGTTCATATAAGGAAAATAGTCAATTGAAATAAATATATTAGTCTGTAATCTATTGATTTCACATGACTGAGAATACAGATATGCATCTGTTGGTCACAGATACCTTAAAAAAAAGGTAGGGACATGGATCAGAAAAGCAGTCATCATCTGGTGTGACAACCATTTGCCTCATGCAGCACCACATCTCCTTCACGTAGAGTAGATCAGGCTGTTAATTGTAGTCTGTGGAATGTTGTCCCACTCCTCTTCAATGCCTGTGCAAAGTTGCTGGATGTTGGCGGGAACTGGAACACACCGTCTGTCATACACGTAGATCCAGAGCATCTCAAACATGCTCAATGGGTGACATGTCTGGTGAGTATGCAGGCTATGGAAGAACTGGGACATTTTCAGCATCCAGGAATTGTGAACAGATCCTTGCGACATGGGGCTGTGCATTATCATGCTGAAACATGAGGTGATGGCGGCGGATGAAGGGCACGACAATGGGCCTCAGGATCTCGTCACGGAATCTCTGTGCAGTCACATTGTCATCGATAAAATGCAATTGTGTTTTTGTCCATACCATAACCCCACCGCAACCATGAGGCACTCTGTTCACAACATTGACATCAGCAAACCGCTCACCCACACGACACCATACAAGCTATCTGCCATATACCAGGTACAGTTGGAACTGCGATTCCCCTGTGAAACACACTTTTCCAGCGTGCCAGTGGTCATCGAAGGTGAGCGTTTGCCCTCTGAAGTCAGTTATGACGAGTACGCAGATAAGCTTCCCTGAGACGGTTTCTGACAGTTTGTAAAGAAATTCTTCGGTTGTGCAAACCAATAGTTTCATCAGCAGCCTGGGTGGCTGGTCTCAGACGATCCCGCAGGTGAAGAAGCCGGATGTGGAGGTCCTGGGCTGTCTGCGGCTGAGAGGCCGGTTGGATGTACTGCCAATTTCTCTAAAATGACATTGGAGGCAGCTTATGGTAGAGAAAAGAACATTAAATTATCTTGCAACAGCTCTAGTGGACATTCCTGCAGTCAGCATGCCAATTGCACACACCCTCAAAACTTAAGACATGCAACCATTGTGGCATTGTGTTGTGACAAATCTGCACGTTTTAGAGTGGCCTTTTATTGTCCCCAGCACAAGGTGAACCTGTGTAATGATCATGCTCTTTAATCAGATTCTTGATTTGCCACACCCATCAGGAGGATGGATTATCTTTGCAAAGGAGAAATGCTCACTAACAGGGATGTTAACAAATTTGTGCACAGAATTTAAAAGGAAAGCTTTTAGTGCTTCTGGAAAATGTTTTGAATCTTTTATTTCAGCTCATGAAACATGGGACCAACACATTACATGTTGTAGGACGGGCTCATTATAATGGCTGGAATGGAACAGAGTCAAACGTGATTTCCATATCTTTGATGCTTTTGATACCGTTCCATTTATTCCGTTCCAGCCATTACAATGAGCCTGTCACCCTATAGCTCCTCCGACCAGCCTCCTCTGATATAATGTAATGTGCTCATCAATACATAATTAAAAAGTTAAGTTACCAGACACTCCCAATAATCAGCAGAGGGTGACAGAGAGAGATGATATGTTCTTATCTCGTCTTTATGATGGTCATATTAGGTTACATTAAGTTTCCTGCATGCCAAAGCATTCCTTCCAAATTGTCTACCATCCTCTTATTGCAGGTAGCAATGGGCCATGTAGGCTAATGGATAACCGAGCGAAGACGCTAAGTTACAGGTACATGTAGGCTACTGTTTTGGACAGTCAGAACTCACCTGGTGGAGTGGCTTCACCACATGGGTTGGCTTCTTCAATGTGATGATGGCAGACCACAGGAGATTGTCCTTTCTAGGGAGTTCTTCCTAGCCCCCGTGAGTCGACACCTGCATTGCTTGCTGTTTGGGGTTTTAGGCTGGGTTTCTGTATAGCACTTTGTGACATCAGCTGATGTAAGAAGGGCTTTATAAATACAGTGCCTTGCGAAAGTATTCGGCCCCCTTGAACTTTGCGACCTTTTGCCACATTTCAGGCTTCAAACATAAAGATATAAAACTGTATTTTTTTGTGAAGAATCAACATTTGGGACACAATCATGAAGTGGAACGACATTTATTGGATATTTCAAACTTTTTTAACAAATCAAAAACTGAAAAATTGGGCGTGCAAAATTATTCAGCCCCTTTACTTTCAGTGCAGCAAACTCTCTCCAGAAGTTCAGTGAGGATCTCTGAATGATTCAATATTGACCTAAATGACTAATGATGATAAATACAATCCACCTGTGTGTAATCAAGTCTCCGTATAAATGCACCTGCACTGCGATAGTCTCAGAGGTCCGTTAAAAGCGCAGAGAGCATCATGAAGAACAAGGAACACACCAGGCAGGTCCGAGATACTGTTGTGAAGAAGTTTAAAGCCGGATTTGGATACAAAAAGATTTCCCAAGCTTTAAACATCCCAAGGAGCACTGTGCAAGCGATAATATTGAAATGGAAGGAGTATCAGACCACTGCAAATCTACCAAGACCTGGCCGTCCCTCTAAACCTTCAGCTCATACAAGGAGAAGACTGATCAGAGATGCAGCCAAGAGGCCCATGATCACTCTGGATGAACTGCAGAGATCTACAGCTGAGGTGGGAGACTCTGTCCATAGGACAACAATCAGTCGTATATTGCACAAATCTGGCCTTTATGGAAGAGTGGCAAGAAGAAAGCCATGTCTTAAAGATATCCATAAAAAGTGTAGTTTAAAGTTTGCCACAAGCCACCTGGGAGACACACCAAACATGTGGAAGAAGGTGCTCTGGTCAGATGAAACCAAAATTGAACTTTTTGGCAACAATGCAAAACGTTATGTTTGGCGTAAAAGCAACACAGCTCATCACCCTGAACACACCATCCTCACTGTCAAACATGGTGGTGGCAGCATCATGGTTTGGGCCTGCTTTTCTTCAGCAGGGACAGGGAAGATGGTTAAAATTGATGGGAAGATGGATGGAGCCAAATACAGGACCATTCTGGAAGAAAACCTGATGGAGTCTGCAAAAGACCTGAGACTGGGACGGAGATTTGTCTTCCAACAAGACAATGATCCAAAACATAAAGCAAAATCTACAATGGAATGGTTCAAAAATAAACATATCCAGGTGTTAGAATGGCCAAGTCAAAGTCCAGACCTGAATCCAATCGAGAATCTTTAGAAAGAACTGAAATCTGCTGTTCACAAATGCTCTCCATCCAACCTCACTGAGCTCGAGCTGTTTTGCAAGGAGGAATGGGAAAACATTTCAGTCTCTCGATGTGCAAAACTGATAGAGACATACCCCAAGCGACTTACAGCTGTAATCGCAGCAAAAGGTGGCGCTACAAAGTATTAACTTAAGGGGGCTGAATAATTTAGCACGCCCAATTTTTCAGTTTTTGATTTGTTAAAAAAGTTTGAAATATCCAATAAATGTTGTTCCACTTCATGATTGTGTCCCACTTGTTGTTGATTCTTCACAAAAAAATACAGTTTTATATCTTTATGTTTGAAGCCTGAAATGTGGCAAAAGGTCGCAAAGTTCAAGGGGGCCGAATACTTTCGCAAGGCACTGTACATTTGATTTATTGATGGTCCATACAAAGTCCACTTAACTACATTTTGAATGTCTACACATAACCAATATTGGTCTTAAAGGGTTCATTTGAGTGCAGTAGGCTACAGGACAAACAGTCAACCTCTCCAGTCAGATGGTCTGATTGAGCCTACCCTTAAACCATTCGCGTTCCTAGGAAAAATGCAGTTTTTTTTTACGTGTTATTTCTTACATTAGTACCCCAGGTCATCTTAGGTTTCATTACATACAGTCGAGAAGAACTACTGAATATAAGAGCAGCGTCAACTCACCATCAGTACGACCAAGAATATGACTTTCGCGAAGCGGATCCTGTGTTCTGCCTTTCACCCAGGACAACGGAATGGATCCCAGCCGGCGACCCAAAAAAACGACTTCGTAAAAGAGGGAAACGTAGCGGTCTTCTGGTCAGACTCCGGAGATGGGCACATCGTGCACCACTCCCCAGTATACTTCTCGCCAATGTCCAGTCTCTTGACAACAAGGTTAATGAAATCCGAGCAAGGGTAGCATTCCAGAGGGACATCAGAGACTGTAACATTCTTTGCTTCACGGAAACATGGCTCACTGGAGAGACGCTATCGGAGTCGGTGCAGCCAGCTGGTTTCTCCACGCATCGCGCCGACAGAAACAAACATCTTTCTGGTAAGAAGAGGGGCGGGGGCGTATGCCTTATGGCTAACAAGACGTGGTGTTGTCACAAAAGCATACAGGAACTCAAGTCCTTCTGTTCACCTGATTTAGAATTCCTCACAATCAAATGTCGACCGCATTATCTACCAAGGGAATTCTCTTCGATTATAATCACAGCCGTATATATTCCCCCCCAAGCAGACACATCGATGGCTCTGAACAAACTTTATTTGACTCTGCAAACTGGAATCCATACATCCTGAGGCTGCATTCTTTGTAGCTGGGGATTTTAACAAGGCTAATCTGAAAACAAGACTCCCTAAATTGTATCAGCATATCGATTGCGCAACCAGGGCTGGCAAAACCTTGGATCACTGCTATTCTAACTTCCGCGACGCATATAAGGCCCTGCCCCGCCCTCCTTTCGGAAAAGCTGACCACTACTCCATTTTGTTGATCCCTGCCTACAGACAGAAACTAAAACAAGAAGCTCCCACGCTGAGGTCTGTTCAACGCTGGTCCGACCAATCTGATTCCACACTCCAAGACTGCTTCCATCACGTGGACTGGGATATGTTTCGTATTGCGTCAGACAACAACATTGACGAATACGCTGATTCGGTGTGCGAGTTTATTAGAACGTGCGTTGAAGATGTCGTTCCCATAGCAACGATTAAAACATTCCCAAAACAGAAACCGTGGATTGATGGCAGCATTCGCGTGAAACTGAAAGCGCAAACCACTGCTTTTAATCAGGGCAAGGTGACCGGAAACATGACCGAATACAAACAGTGTAGCTATTCCCTCCGCAAGGCAATCAAACAAGCTAAGCGTCAGTATAGAGACAAAGTAGAATCTCAATTCAACGGCTCAGACACAAGAGGTATGTGGCAGGGTCTACAGTCAATCACGGATTACAAAAAGAAAACCAGCCCCGTCACGGACCAGGATGTCTTGCTCCCAGGCAGACTAAATAACTTTTTTGCCCGCTTTGAGGACAATACAGTGCCACTGACACGGCCTGCAACCAAAACATGCGGCCTCTCCTTCACTGCAGCCGAGGTGAGTAAAACATTTAAACGTGTTAACCCTCGCAAGGCTGCATGCCCAGACGGCATCCCCAGCCGCACCCTCAGAGCATGCGCAGACCAGCTGGCTGGTGTGTTTACGGACATATTCAATCAATCCCTATCCCAGTCTGCTGTTCCCACATGCTTCAAGAGGGCCACCATTGTTCCTGTTCCCAAGAAAGCTAAGGTAACGGAGATAAACGACTACCGCCCCGTAGCACTCACTTCCGTCATCATGAAGTGCTTTGAGAGACTAGTCAAGGACCATATCACCTCCACCCTACCTGACACCCTAGACCCACTCCAATTTACTTACCGCCCAAATAGGTCCACAGACGATGCAATCTCAACCACACTGCACACTGCCCTAACCCATCTGGACAAGAGGAATACCTATGTGAGAATGCTGTTCATCGACTACAGCTCGGCATTTAACACCATAGTACCCTCCAAGCTCGTCATCAAGCTCGAGACCCTGGGTCTCGACCCCGCCCTGTGCAACTGGGTACTGGACTTCCTGACGGGCCGCCCCCAGGTGGTGAGGGTAGGCAACAACATCTCCATCCCGCTGATCCTCAACACTGGGGCCCCGCAAGGGTGCGTTCTGAGCCCTCTCCTGTACTCCCTGTTCACCCACGACTGCGTGGCCACGCACGCCTCCAACTCAATCATCAAGTTTGCGGACGACACAACAGTGGTAGGCTTGATTACCAACAACGACGAGACGGCCTACAGGGAGGAGGTGAGGGCCCTCGGAGTGTGGTGTCAGGAAAATAACCTCACACTCAACGTCAACAAAACTAAGGAGATGATTGTGGACTTCAGGAAACAGCAGAGGGAACACCCCCCTATCCACATCGATGGAACAGTAGTGGAGAGGGTAGCAAGTTTTAAGTTCCTCGGCATACACATCACAGACAAACTGAATTGGTCCACCCACACAGACAGCATCGTGAAGAAGGCGCAGCAGCGCCTCTTCAACCTCAGGAGGCTGAAGAAATTCGGCTTGTCACCAAAAGCACTCACAAACTTCTACAGATGCACAATCGAGAGCATCCTGGCGGGCTGTATCACCACCTGGTACGGCCACTGCTCCACCCACAACCGTAAGGCTCTCCAGAGGGTAGTGAGGTCTGCACAACGCATCACCGGGGGCAAACTACCTGCCCTCCAGGACACCTACACCACCCGATGTTACAGGAAGGCCATAAAGATCATCAAGCACAACAACCACCCGAGCCACTGCCTGTTCATCCCGCTATCATCCAGAAGGCGAGGTCAGTACAGGTGCATTAAAGCTGGGACCGAGAGACTGAAAAACAGCTTCTATCTCAAGGCCATCAGACTGTTAAACAGCCACCACTAACATTGAGTGGCTGCTGCCAACACACTGACTCAACTCCAGCCACTTTAATAATGGGAATTGATGGGAAATTATGTAAAATATATCACTAGCCACTTTAAACAATGCTACCTAATATAATGTTTACATACCCTACATTATTCATCTCATATGTATATACTGTACTCTATATCATCTACTGCATCTTTATGTAATACATGTATCACTAACCACTAACTATGCCACTTTGTTTACATACTCATCTCATATGTATATACTGTACTCGATACCATCTACTGTATCTTGCCTATGCCACTCTGTACCATCACTCATTCATATATCTTTATGTACATATTCTTTATCCCCTTACACTTGTGTGTATAGGACAGTAGTTTTGGAATTGTTAGTTAGATTACTTGTTGGTTATTACTGCATTGTCGGAACTAAAAGCACAAGCATTTCGCTACACTCGCATTAACATCTGCTAACCATGTGTATGTGACAAATAAAATTTGATTTGATTTGATTTAAGAGACAATATTGTGCAGCTGTATTCATTGACCTGGCCAAGGCTTTCGACTCTGTCAATCACCACATTCTTATCGGCAGACTCAACAGCCTTGGTTTCTTAAATGACTGCCTCGCTTGCCTGGTTCACCAACTACTTCTCAGACAGAGTTCAGTGTGTCAAATCAGAGGGCCTGTTGTCCGGACCTCTGACAGTCTCTATGGGGGTGCCACAGGGTTCTTTTCTCTGTATACATCAATGATGTCGCTCTTGCTGCTGGTGAGTCTCTGATCCACCTCTACGCAGACGACACCATTCTGTATTCTTCTGGCCCTTCTTTGGACACTGTGTTAACTAACCTCCAGACGAGCTTCAATGCCATACAACTCTCCTTCCGTGGCCTCCAACTGGTCTTAAATGCGAGTAAAACTAAATGCATGCTCTTCAACCGATCGTTGCACACACCTGCCCACCCGTCCAGCATCACTACTCTGGACGGACTTCAAATACCTAGGTGTCTGGTTAGACTGTAAACTCTCCTTCCAGACTCATATTAAGCATCGCCAATCCAAAATTAAATCTAGAATAGGCTTCCTATTTCGCAACCAAGCATCCTTCACTCATGCTGCCAAACATATCCTCGTAAAACTGACCATCCTACCGATCCTTGACTTCGGTGATGTCATTTACAAAATAGCCTCCAACACTCTACTCAGCAAATTGGATGCAGTCTATCACAGTGCCATCTGTTTTGTCACCAAAGCTCCATATACTACCTACCACTGCGACCTGTATGCTCTCGTTGGCTGGCCCTCGCTTCATATTCGTCGCGAAACCCACTGGCTCCAGGTCATCTACAAGTCTTTGCTAGGTAAAGCCCCGCCTTATCTCAGCTCACTGGTCACCATAACAGCACCCACCCGTAGCACGAGCTCCAGCAGGTATATTTCACTGGTCACCCCCAATGCCAATTCCTCCTTCAGCCGCCTTTCCTTCCAGTTCTCTGCTACCAATGACTGGAATGAACTGCAAAAATCACTGAAGCTGGAGACTTATATCTCCCTCGCTAGCTTTAAGCATCAACTGTTAGAGCAGCTCACAGATCACTGCGCCTGAACATAGCCCATCTGTAAATAGCCCACCCAACTACCTCATCCTCATACTGTTATTTGATTTATTTTGCTTCTTTGCACCCCAGTATCTCTACTTGCACGCTCATCTTCTGCACATCTATCACTTCATTGTTTAATTGCTTTATTGTAATTATTTCTCCACTATGGCCTATTTATTGCCTTACCTCCCTTATCCTACCTCATTTGCACACACTGTATATAGACTTTTTCTATTGTATTATTGACTGTATGTTTGTTTATTCCATGTGTAACTGTTTGTGTCGAACTGCTTTGCTTCATCTTGGCCAGGTCGCAGTTGTAAATGCGAACTTGTTCTCAACGAGCCTCCTAGTTTATAATAGCAATAAGGCACCTCTGGGGTTTGTGATATATGGCCAATATACCATGGCTCTACTCATGTTGCGTCGTGCATAGGAATAGCCCTTAGCAGTGGTATATTGGCCATATACCACACCTCCTCGGGCCTTATTGCTTAATTGACCACTCCATTTTCAATAGTTTAGTCATTTTGTAGACTAGAGACTTGTTAAGTCTTTATCTACAGTTTCCCCCTGCCCCACTGTGAAGTAGAAATGGAAAGGTGGAGTCCCCCCTTCCATTCCCTGCCTGGCAACAACAATTCCATCCCTCCGCTGGTGTCTCTCCTCTTTGCCTGATAGGAATCAGGGTCCAACCTACACCAAATAATGTATGGCTGCACAATACAGAATTGTAAGGCCTGACTCCCCTCCTCTCAACTCTGGCTTTGAAAAGTCAATGATTCTACTAATTCATCCTGGATCAGTTCTCTTCTCACCACTAATGCTCAACAGTCTCTCTAGAGAGGGCTGAGAAATCCATGTGCCAGAGGGAAGATGTGGTGCTGGTTTATGTTGGAATAGGCCTACAATGACTGAGGCCATTGACGTAATTTGCAATAAGAAGCAGCATTGCTGCCTAATTAATAATGAACTCTTAACTAATGAATCATTTTCACAAAACAAGACTCCACAAAGCTCAAAACCAAACATTTAATTTGGAATGTTCCTTTCATGACAGCCTGACACACATTAGGAGTGAAGGCGTGCATCCAGATGTTGAGGCTCAACATACTGTCTATGTTCTGTTCCATTGCAGGGGGTGTCCTACATTTTGATACTGGAATATTAGGAACTAAACTGCACTAAACTGCACACTAAACTGCACACTTTTTGTTCTCTCCATCCCCCACGCACATTCAACATTTAGATAAAGCATTTGACCTTTCCATTGTGTTAACGATGGAGGATTGGTTGATTTACAGTTTTTACACGTACATTTTTTCTAAATGATTGACGAGAAAAGTATCGTCCGACCCATTGGGTATACATTTAGTGTTCATCTTAAGATAGCTAGGTGGGACAACAACATATCACAGGCATAATAAGTACACTTTCCCTCAAAGTAGCTATCAGCAGAGTCAGAGCTAGAAGGGACAGGGGGAGACGGGGGGGGTCAAGTGTTGGTTCAGGTTTTTTTGTGTGTTGGGGGGGTTTATTTAAAGATACTCTTTGGAGAGATATTGGATTTCAAGTGCTTTCGGAAGATGGGCTGGGACTCTGCTGTCCTAGCTTCAAGGGGAGCTGGTTCCACCATTGTGGTACCAAGGTTGAAAACCAGGCTTGCTGTAGTGTTCTGGATAAATTGCAAGGGTTTGATGGCACAAGCTGGGAGCCCAGCCAACAGCGAATTGTTGTTGTCCAGACAAGAGATGACAAGTGCCTGGATTAGGACCTGCATCTCTTCCTGTGTGAGGTAGGTTTGTACTCCATGTATGTTGTAGAGCATAAACCTGCAGGAGCGAGTCACTCCTTTGATGTTTGCAGAGAATGACAGGCTGTTGTCCAGGGTCACACCAAGGTTCTTTGCACTCTGGGAGGGCGACACTGTGGAGTTGTCAACCGTGATGGAGGTCTTTGAGTGGGAAGGCCTTTCCTGGGAGGATGAGCAGCTGTCTTGTCGAGGTTGAGCTTGAGGTGGTGGGCCGACATCCAAGCTGAAATATCTGCCAGGCAGGCAGAGATGCATGTCGCCACCTGGGTGTCAGAAGGGGGGGAAGGAGAAATGTAGTTGTGTCATCCGCATAGCAATGATAGGAGAAACCATGTGAGGATATGACGGAGCCGAGTGGCTTGGTGTATAGAGAGAAGAGGGCCAAGAACCAAGCCCTGGGGGACACCAGTAGTGAAAGTACATGGTGCAGATACAGATCCTCTCCATGTCACCTGGTAGGAGTGACCTGCCAGGTAGGATGCAATCCAAGAGAATGCAAAGCCTGAGACACCCAGCCCTGAGAAGGTGGAGAGGAGGATCTGATAGAGCCTGAGACACCCAGCCCTGAGAGGGTGGAGAGGAGGATCTGATAGAGCCTGAGACACCCAGCCCTGAGAAGGTGGAGAGGAGGATCTGATAGAGCCTGAGACACCCAGCCCTGAGAAGGTGGAGAGGAGGATCGGATAGTTTACGGTGTTGAAGGCAGCGGATAGATCTAAGAGGATGAGAACAGAGGAGAGAGAGTCAGCTTTGGCAGTGCGGAGAGCCTCCGTGACACAGAGAAGAGCAGTCTCAGTTGACTCACCCGTCTTGAAGCCTGACTGATTAGAGTCAAGAAGATTGTTCTGAGAGAGATAACGAGAAAGTTGATCAGAGACAGCAAGCTCAAGTGTTTTGTAAATAAAAGAAAGAAGGGATACAGGTCTATAGTTTTTGACGTCAGATGAGTCGAGTGTTGGTTTCTTGAGGAGGGGAGCGACTCAGCCATTTTGGAGGGGATATAGCCAGTGGTCAGGGATGAATTGATGAGGGAAGTGAGCAATGGGAGAAGGTCTCCAGAGTCTGGAGGAGGGGAAGGGGTCAAGCGGGCAGGTTGTCGGGTGGCCAGACCTCACTAGTCGCAGTATTTCATCTGGAGGGGAGAAAGAGGTCAAGACGTAGGGTAGTTCTGTGTGAGTGGGAACAGAGGACACAAAAAGCTGAGTGAATGAGGAGCGGATGTCGTCAACCTTCTTTTAAAAGTGATTGACAAAGTCATCCGCAGAAAGGGAGGGGGAGGGGGTGAGGATTAAGGAGGGAGGAGAAGGTGGAAAAGACTTTCCTAAGGTTAGAGGTAGCATCTTGAAATTTAGAATGATAGAAAGTGGCTTAAGCAGGGGATACAGAGGAAGAGAAGGTAGAGAGGAGGGAATGAAAGGATGATAGGTCTTCCGGAAGTTTAGTTTTCCCGCCATTTTTGCTCAGCTGCCCTGTTCTGTAAACTCGCAATGAGTTACTCAGTCACGGAGCAGGTGGTGAGGGCCGAGCGGGCTGGGAAGATAGGAGACATTGCGAGTCATAGGATGCGGAAAGGGAGGGGAGTAGGGTCGAAGAGGAGACAGAATGGAGAAGGATTTAGCAGAAGGGAGAGAAGATAGGATAGAAGAGGAGAGCCTATTGGGAGAGAGAGAGTGAAGATTGCGATGGCGCATGACCATCAGCGTAGGGGCTGGGTGGTTAGAGTTGGAGGAAAGGGAGACAGAAAAGGAAACAAAAGTGATCAGAGACCTGGAAGGGGTTTGCAGTGAGATTAGTAGGCGAGCAGCCTCTAGTAAAGATGAGGTCAAGCGTACTGCCTGCCCTGTGAATTGGAGGGGATCGGGAAAGGGTGAGGTCTAGCGTACTGCCTGCCCTGTGAGTTGGAGGGGACTGGGAAAGGGTCAAGTCAAGCGTACTGCCTGCCCTGTGAATTGGAGGGGACTGGGAAAGGGTGAGGTCAAGCGTACTGCCTGCCCTGTGAGTTGGAGGGGACTGAGAAAGGGTGAGGTCAAGTGTACTGCCTGCCCTGTGAGTTGGAGGGGACTGGGAAAGGGTCAGGTCAAGCGTACTGCCTGCCCTGTGAGTTGGAGGGGACTGGGAAAGGGTGAGGTCAAGCGTACTGCCTGCCCTGTGAGTTGGAGGGGACTGTGAAAGGGTGAGGTGAAAATAGGCAAGGAAGGGAAAGAGAGAGTTGGAAATAAATTAATCAAAGTTGGAAATTACAAAGAGCGGTGAGCCATCGTCAGGAAATTAACTTATCAAGGTGTCAAGCTCATTGAGGAATTCTCCAAGGGCACCTGGTGGGTGATAGATGACAACCATGTTAAGCTTGAGTGGACAAGTGACAGTGACAGCATGGAATTCAAATGAGGAAATAGACAGGTGATAGAGGGAGAAAAGAGAAAATCTCCAGTTAGGAGAAATAAGTAGACCTGTGCCACCACCGTGACGACCAGAGAGAAAACATAGTCAGATGAAGAAAGAGCATCTGGAGTAGCCGTGTTCTCTGGGGTGATCCACATCTCCGTCAGGGCCAAAAAGTCAAGGTACTGAAGGGCATCATAGACTGAGATGAACTCTGCGTTCTTCACTGCAGACGTTGCCAGAGACCCAGAATTCCACATGGGTTGTACGTGCAGGGTACACTAAATTAATAGGTTTGCAGCCAAGGGGTGGGGGTGCCTGTAAAGCCTACAGGGTGAGGAGTGAACAGGTATAGAAAACACACACAGACAACATCAGAATATAACTAGGTATGATACTGAAGTGAGAGAGTGGTGTGGAGTCTTCCTCTCTCCGTCCTCGAACAACTCTGCAAACTCGGCAGAACCGTCTCACTGCACCCCCATATGCCATATCTTGAAATATGCAGACAGACGGATTAAAAGTATATTTGCATTGTAATACTTCTAACAGCCAACCTTCTGTGTCCATAACTTCTGGACTTTATAGCGTTCCCAGAAGGCATGGATTATTGAGTCATCATTTTGTCCCTTGTATAGAATTTATTACGCAAGTCTTGGTTCCAATCGTTGAAACATTTTTCTAAGTGTCAGTTGGATAGGCTTTCTGCAAGGTTTTGAATATCTTACCAATCATATGATCATCCTTTTCTGGCTCAAATAGGATCCCCTCAAGATTGCTGTGAAATCCAAAAGATTTCAAATAGAAATGAAGGTGCACGTATTTGAACATATTTACATTGGTCAGTCCAAAATTGCTTTTAAATTTCAAGGAAATACTGTAAATGTATTTTCTGATTACCAATTAATTGACTGTTTCTATGCCTTTAGTTTTTCATGTGGATCCATTTAAAATCGGTAAATTCTGAAAAGCTATCCAAGGATTGTTCCATAGCGTTGTGTTGTTTAGGGAGTGATATTGGTTCTTGTAGAATATGTTTCATTTTCTTCCATATTGTTATAATGTTCTTATTAGCTTTATCCTTTGAAAATAAAGATGTAAAAATATTATGGGGAGGAGCATGCGTATCTTCAATATGGACCCATTGTTCCTCTTTAGTGCATGTAATAATATTCATATTTGAATGACCATTGAACAGCAGTAAATATTATTGATTTTGCATTAAAATCAACATGGTTAACCCAGTGAAGAGGACCCCCAGTGAACACATTAGCAACAGATTAGCCGAGCTAGAATTAACATTACAACCAGTGTTTAATTAAGTATTCAATAAGTATGTATTCTCACAAGGCAAATGTACAGCAAACAACTGCCAGCTGGCTAGCACCACAGGAGGTGAGCAGTAAGACCAGCTACACACAGATCCAGACAGCCTTACTGTCATGTCAATAACTTCTTGGGGCAGAAAAATAACATCAAATGATTAATCATAGAATAAAGTCCACTCTGCATTTGTAGACACTAATTCTGCAGACAGGCTTAAATTGAAGCTGGCCTCTTAAACAACACTTAATAGAATGCATGGGCTCTAGAATGCATGGGCTTTAGAATGCATGGGCTCTAGAATGCATGGGCTTTAGAATGCATGGGCTCTAGAATGCATGGGCTTTAGAATGCATGGGCTCTAGAATGCATGGGCTTTAGAATGCATGGGCTCTAGAATGCATGGGCTTTAGAATGCATGGAGTCTTTAATGCATGGGCTCTAGAATGCATGGAGTCTTTAATGCATGGGCTCTAGAATGCATGGAGTCTTTAATGAATGGGCTCTAGAATGCATGGAGTCTTTAATGCGTGGGCTCTAGAATGCATGGAGTCTTTAATGCATGGGCTCTAGAATGCATGGAGTCTTTAATGCATGGGCTCTAGAATGCATGGAGTCTTTAATGCATGGGCTCTAGAATGCATGGAGTCTTTAATGCATGGGCTCTAGAATGCATGGAGTCTTTAATGCATGGGCTCTAGAATGCATGGAGTCTTTAATGCATGGGCTCTAGAATGCATGGAGTCTTTAATGCATGGGCTCTAGAATGCATGGAGTCTTTAATGCATGGGCTCTAGAATGCATGGAGTCTTTAATGCATGGGCTCTAGACTGCATGGAGTCTAATGCATGGGCTCTAGAATGCATGGAGTCTTTAATGCATGGGCTCTAGAATGCATGGAGTCTTTAATGCATGGGCTCTAGAATGCATGGACTAGAATGCACTAGAATAGAATACATTTTTTATCAATCACATAAAGGGTCTAGTATTAAAAAAACTCATGATAATGCATATAAAAAAAGCAATAAATGATGTAATAATACGAACAACAACAAGAATAACAGTATTAAAGCTTTCATGACCATATCAACATTCGGTGTATTGGAAAGAAATTCCCAATATACTCTTTGTATAAAAAAAAAGAAGTGATCAAGTGTCTGCATGGGACAAATAACAGTTCATGTTGTCAGAGGAGGGTTGGGTGTGCCATGTGTTTGATACCATTCACTCAGTTCCAGCCATTACTATGAGTCCGTACTCCCCAATGAAGGTGCCATCTGTGATGAGGAAGGGGGGGGGGGGGGGGGGGGGGATCAGGTCAGGTGGGTGTGCTTCCACAGATTTGGGGCTCAGAGTGGGGGGCAAGTAGCTTGGTCCCAAATCTGTTTGTGCTGTATAGCCAAATACTATTGGTCTAACTGTAAGTCGCTCTGGATAAGAGCGTCTGCTAAATGACTTAAATGTCAATGTAATTCATCATTGTCATACCAAACACACCAATAATTCATTGTTTGGCATGCGATGACTATAGGAGTTGGCTATACAACACAACCAGATCTGGGGCCAGGCTAGGGGCGGAGGGCTGAGGGGTCGGTGTGCTCCACAGATTTTGGGTGGTGGCGGTGGGTCTGGGAGGGGGACAGTGGAGGTCCTTGCTGTCAGACTATGTGGCGTATCTCTTGGTCCACTGTTTGGCTATCCTGTCGTGCTCTGGTCTGTTGGTTGTGTACTGGGTGGCGATGCTTCCTACCAGAGGGTCAGCTGTGAGGAGGGAGAACAACATGGATGACATTTTAACCACCATTAAATCACGTCCCATCACATCCATTGGTTGTTTGTTTACAGTCAGAAACTGTCACCCCAACTATTCAGATAAACGATTTGCTTCCATTAACTATGATTTTTACAGACTACCTTGATACCTTTAACATCCTAAATGGAAAAACCCATGAATCATTTTCCATGTCGTGAAGCCCCGTTCATCTCAAGTAGGACACTCTATAATTATATGACATACAAAATAGCAGACACTTTTACAGACATCATGTGAATCAAGTGTTCACAGCAGGCTTGACTAGTACTACAGGAAATGACAGAGACATATTCCCTTTACAGCACATCACAGTGACACACTCTGACCAGGGGTGTATTCAGGGATGTGCAACCATAGAAATAGAATGAATATAATGGGCGTGGAAGCTCTAACCCTGGCAATCTGACTGGTAAACTCACAGGTACACTCACAATGCCTGCCTGGTATTGTGATGCAATCATTTCCATGGTCTTTTGGAATGTTCTATCAACTGATTCTAACTGACGTGGCTCATGCAATGGAATGTATTTTTTGTAATGTCAGTTGAGTTGATTCAACAAATCACAGCACAGATTGAAGGGTACACTTCCTGCTTTTACTTCCTGGTATGGGTACACTCCGAATGGCTGCCATTCCACCCATTATACCATCATTGACTTGAATGAAGATGCCCTTTCCATTCATTCTACTTCTATGGGTGGAAAATTCAAAATAATTCAAATGGCAGCCCCCCTGCTGAGCTCCAGGTGCTGGTTGGGTGAGCAGCAGTGGGATCAGGGCCCCAGCGCAGCTAGGCTCAGGTAAAGGGTGAAAACACTAGAGCTACAGAGCACTGTGCAAGGTCTCCTTGTGGCACCCCAACCCAGACAGCCAGGAATTATACAATTGTGCCTGTGAGGGTTCATTAAGTGTCATTCTGCCCTCTCCTCCTTTAATTAGCTATATCCCATAATATTCCATTGATCCGCTAGACCCCTACTACTGCATGAATAAGGACACCTTAAGGGGAGGGGAGGGGGGGGAGTTGTGGGGGAGTGGGTGGGAGGCTATTTAGACTTGGAGCCCACAGCAACAGCTCCAAACCCACTATGCAATGTGGGAAGGGGTCTGGGAGGGAGGGAGAGGGCCCCCCGAGGGGGGAGGAGGGGAAGTAATGACCAGACTGATGAGAACCCCCTGTGTATAGCCTCGTTATTGTTATTTTATTGTGTTACTTTTGATTACTCAATTTGGTGTTTTTACCCCATTTTGTGAATTCTTGGTTGGTGAGCGGACCCCAGACCTCACAACCATAAAGGGCAATAGGTTCTAAAACTGATTTAAGTATTTTTTGGGGCCAGTTCCTAATTGGTATGTCAAAGTTTATGTTCCCTTCGATGGCATAGTTGGCCCTTCTTGCATTGTCTCTCAGATTGTTCACCTTTTTTGGAACACCATTATTCTTGTCTTACTGAGATTTACTGTCAGGGCCCAGGTTTGACAGTATCTGTGCAGAATATCTAGGTGCTGCTGTAGGCCCTGCTTGGTTGGAGACAGAAGCACCAGATCATCAGCAAACAGTAGACATTTGACTTCAGATTCTAGTAGGGTGAGGCCGGGTGCTGCAGACTGTTTTAGTGCCCTCACCAATTCGTTGATATACATGTTGAAGAGGGTGGGGCTTAAGCTGCATCCCTATCTCACCCCACGGCCTTGTGGAAAGAAATGTGTTTGTTTTTTGGCCATTTTAACTGCACATTTTAACTGCACATTTTAACTGCACACTTGTACACTTTGTGTACATGGATTTTATGATGTCGTATGCTTTTCCCCCAACACCACATTCCATCAAATTGTATAGCAGATCCAAAGCCAAATTGAGTGAAACGCTTTTTTGAAGTCAACAAAGCATGAGAAAACTTTGCCTTTGTTTTGTTTGTCAATTAGGGTGTGCAGTGTGAATACGTGGTCTGTCGTATGGTAACTTGGTAAAAAGCCAATTTGACATTTGCTCAGTACATCGTTTTCACTGAGGAAATGTACAAGTCTGCTGTTAATGATAATGCAGAGGATTTTCCCAAGGTTGCTGTTGAAGCATTTCCCACAGTAGTTATTGGGGTCAAATTTGTCTCCACTTTTGTGGATTAGGGTTATCAGTCCTTGGTTCCAAATATTGGGGAAGATGCCAGAGCTAAAGATGATGTGAAAAGAGTTTAAGTATAGCCAATTGGAATTTGTTGTCTGTATATTTTATAATTTCATGTAGGATATCATCAACACCACCTTTTTGGATTGGAGGGTTTGTATTTTGTCCTGTAGTTCATTCAATGTAATTGGAGAATCCAGTGGGTTCTGGTAGTTTTTAATAGCTGATTCTAAGATTTCTAATTGATCATGTATATGTTTATTCTTTGTTATAGAGCCAAAAAGATTTGAGAAGTGGTTTATCCACACATCTCCATTTTAAAAACTCTTCGTGTGGTTGTTTGTTTGTGTTCCAGAAGTGGTTAGATTATATGGATTCTTCAATTACATCGAGATGATCTCTGACGTGCTGTTCCTTCTTTTTCCGTAGTGTATTTCTGTATTGTTTTAGGTGTAGACTCAGGTTTTCTGGGTCTCTATGTTTTTGGTTGAATAGGTTTCTCAATTTCTTTCTTAGGTTTTAGCATTCTTCATCAAACCATTTGTCATTGTTCTTCATTTTCTTAGGTTGTCTGCTTGGAATTTTTTAATTTGATAGGGAATCTGAAAAGGTCAAGTATACTGTTTAGGCTTTCTACTGCCAAGTTTACACCTTCACTATTACAGTGGAATGTTTTGTCCAGGAATTTGTCTAAAAGGGATTGAATTTGTTGTTGCCTAATTGTTTTTTGGTAGGTTTCTACACACTTTCCTCCCATCTATAGCATTTCTTAATATTGTGCAGTTCCTTTGGCTTTGATGCCTCATGATTGAGTATTGGTCTGTTCAGGTAGACTGTGATTTTACGGTGATCTGATGTGGTGTCAGTGGGCTGACTGAACGCTCTGAGAGACTCTGGGTTGAGGTCAGTGATAAAGTAGTCTACAGTACTACAGCCAAGGGATGAGCTGTAGGTGTATCTACCATAGGAGTCCTCTTGAAGCCTACCATTGGCTATGTACAGACCCAGCATGCGACAAAGCTGCAGGAGTTGTGACCCATTTTTCTTGGTTGTTTTGTAATCGTTGTGTCTAGGGGGGCATATTTGGGAGGGCATACTGTCACCTCCAGGTAGGTGTTTGTCCCCATGTGTGGTGAGTGTCAGGTTCAGGCATTTAGGTCACCACAGACTAGTACATGTCCCTGGGCCTGGAAATTGTTGATCTCCCCCTCTAGGATGGAGAAGCTGTCATCGTTAAAGTATGGGGATTCTATTGGGGGGATATAGGTAGCACACATGAGGACATTTTTCTCTGATGAGATGATTTCCTTATAAATTTCTCGCCAGATATAAAATGTTCCTGTTTTGAAGAATTTAATAGAATGGGTTAGGTCTGCTCTATACCAGATTAGCATACCTACTGAGTCTCTTCCCTGTTTCACACCTGGTAGTTTGGTGGATGGGACTACCAGCTCTCTGTAACCTGGAGGGCAACCAGTGTCTGTATTTCCAATTTCTTTGATGAAGTCTTGGTTCTTGCTCTTTAGGTTAAAGGTAGATTACCTCAGACCTTGTAAATTCCAGGATGAGATCGTACTTTCTCTCTCGTGTGTCGTGTCTCTCGTCTGTCGTCTCTCACACGCGCTCCCTCTCTCTCAATTTCAATTTAATGGCTTTATTGGCATGGGAAACTTGTGTTTACATTGCCAAAGCAAGTGAAATAGATAATAAAAGTGAGAGACACTTCTCTTGAGTCTCTCTGTCTGATTGGTTGATTGGGGTATCACTCACCAGGGTTGCAGTCAGTGAGCAGGGAGCAGATGGACAGCAGCACCTTGGAGATGGTGAGGGCGGGGCTCCAGTTGTCCTTCAGGATGTCCAGACAGATCACACCCTGACTGTTGATGTTACAGTGGTAGATCCTGGTACGGAACGTCACCTAGGAAACAACAAAGTACATCTATATCAATACACTCTGGGGTTTATGTGCTCTTTCCAGTCCTTGGGGAGCTGAGCATCTCTTTGTGACAGTAACACAGAAGAAGCAGAGCGAAAAATAACAGGAAGACAAGAGACCACACATCCTTAGGGAGCCACCTCCGACCTCTGGGGGGGGGGGGGGGGGGGGTGCAGCCTTCCACTGACTCACTCACTCACTCACTCACTCCCTCCCTAGCTGACTCACTCACTCCCTAGCTGACTCACTCACTCACTCCCTAGCTGACTCACTCACTCTCAATCACTTAATGAGTGATTAACCATGCTGGCCTGCTTGTGGAAACTGTGCTCCAAAAAAGCTGCATAATCTCCCAGGCTATCCCAAGGTGTGGAGGGGACCTGCTGGTCTAGTCTGTGGTATTTGTGTACCCTGTTCCTTCCTTTCTTCCTTCCTTCCTGCCTGCCCGCCCGCCCGCCCTCCCAACCCAACCCAACCCTCTAAATACACCTCTGCTGTCTTCAACCAAGATCTCAGCGATCACTGCCTCATTGCCTGCATCCGTAATGGGTCAGCGGTCAAACGACCTCCACTCATCACTGTCAAACGCTCCCTGAAACACTTCAGCGAGCAGGCCTTTCTAATCGACCTGGTCGGGGTATCCTGGAAGGATATTGATCTCATCCCGTCAGTAGAGGATGCCTGGATATTTTATTTAAACGCCTTCCTAACCATCTTAAATAAACATGCCCCAATCAAGACATTTACAACCAGGAACAGATATAGCCCTTGGTTCTCCCCAGACCTGACTGCCCTTAACCAACACAAAAACATCCTATGGCGTTCTGCATTAGCATCGAACAGCCCCCGTGATATGCAGCTGTTCAGGGAAGCTAGAAACCATTATACACTTTTTCAAGCAGAAATTTGCTTCCTGCAACACTAACTCAAAAAAGTTCTGGGACACTGTAAAGTCCATGGAGAACAAGAACACCTCCTCCCAGCTGCCCACTGCACTGAAGATAGGAAACACTGTCACCACTGTTAAATCCAACATAATTGAGAATTTCAATAAGCATTTTTCTACGGCTGGCCATGCTTTCCACCTGGCTACTCCTACCCCGGTCAACAGCACTGCACCCCCCACAGCAACTCGCCCAAGCCTTCCCCATTTCTCCTTCTCCCAAATCCGTTCAGCTGAAGTTCTGAAAGAGCTGCAAAATCTGGACCCCTACAAATCAGCCGGGCTAGACAATCTGGACCCTTTCTTTCTAAAATGATCTTCAGAAATTGTTGCCACCCCTATTACTAGCCTGTTCAACCTCTCTTTCGTGTTGTCTGAGATTCCCAAAGATTAGAAAGCAGCTGCGGTCATCCCCCTCTTCAAAGGGGGGGACACTCTTGACCCAAACTGCTACAGACCTATATCTATCCTACAATGCCTTTCTAAGGTCTTTGAAAGCCGAGTCAACAAACAAATTACCGACCATTTCAAATCTCACCATACCTTCTCTGCTATGCAATCTGGTTTCAGAGCTGGTTATGGGTGCACCTCCTAAACGATATCTTAACCGCCATCGATAAGAAACATTACTGTGCAGCCGTATTCATTGATCTGGCCAAGGCTTTCGACTCTGTCAATCACCACATCCTCATCGGCAGACTCGACAGCCTTGGTTTCTCAAATGATTGCCTCGCCTGGTTCACCAACTACTTCTCTGATAGAGTTCAGTGTGTCAAATTGGAGGGTCTGCTGTCCGGACCTCTGGCAGTCTCTATGGGGGTGCCACAGGGTTCAATTATTGGACCGACTCTCTTCTCTGTATACATCAATGAGGTTGCTCTTGCTGCTGGTGAGTCTCTGATCCACCTCTACGCAGACGACACCATTCTTTATACTTCTGGCCCTTCTTTGGACACTGTGTTAACAACCCTCCAGGCAAGCTTCAATGCCATACAACTCTCCTTCCCCAATCATGCTGCCAAACATAACCTTGTAAAACTGACCATCCTACCAATCCTCGACTTTGGCGATGTCATTTACAAAATAGCCTCCAATACCCTACTCAACAAATTGGATGCAGTCTATCACAGTGCAATCCGTTTTGTCACCAAAGCCCCATATACTACCCACCATTGCGACCTGTACGCTCTCATTGGCTGGCCCTCGCTTCATACTCGTCGCCAAACCCACTGGCTCCATGTCATCTACAAGACCCTGCTAGGTAAAGTCCCCCCTTATCTCAGCTCGCTGGTCACCATAGCATCTCCCACCTGTAGCACACGCTCCAGCAGGTATATCTCTCTAGTCATCCCCAAAACCAATTCTTTCTTTGGCCACCTCTCCTTCCAGTTCTCTGCTGCCAATGACTGGAACGAACTACAAAAATCTCTGAAACTGGAAACACTTCTCCCTCACTAGCTTTAAGCACCAACTGTCAGAGCAGCTCACAGATTACTGCACCTGTACATAGCCCACCTATAATTTAGCCCAAACAACTACCTCTTTCCCTACTGTATTTTATTTATTTATTTATTTTGCTCCTTTGCACCCCATTATTTTTTATTTCTACTTTGCACATTCTTCCATTGCAAATCTACCATTCCAGTGTTTTACTTGCTATATTGTATTTACTTTTCCACCATGGCCTTTTTTTGCCTTTACCTCCCTTATCTCACCTCATTTGCTCACATCGTATATAGACTTGTTTATACTGTATTATTGACTGTATGTTTGTTTTACTCCATGTGTAACTCTGTGTTGTTGTATGTGTCGAACTGCTTTGCTTTATCTTGGCCAGGTCGCAATTGTAAATGAGAACTTGTTCTCAACTTGCCTACCTGGTTAAATAAAGGTGAAATAAATAAATCAAATAAACCCAATGGGAGGTCTGTCTCTCAGATCAGCAGATATGTTTCCTTTAATCCTCAGTCAGCAGAGGGCAGAGAGAGAAGAAGAAAGATAGAGAGTGACTGTGGGAGAGAAAGAGAGAGAGAGAGAAGAAAGGTTAGAGATGACGACAGCCAGAGAGAAGCCACACATCCTGAGGCAATCACTAAACTAAACGGTCTCAGGGCTGATCCCCAATCAACACACCTGCATAGATTATTTTCTCAATAATCACTGAACAGAGCTCAGAGACGATATTCATCTGCACAGATTATTTTCTCAATAACACTGAACACATAACATAACACTGGCATAACACAGTTTCTATACCGAGTATTGTCAAACCAGACAGTCTTTCCTGAGACATTGTGCATTATACTGTATGTCCATTGTGCTGCACACAATTTAAACTTAGTCTTGAGTGATGCATGCCAAGATATACCAGAGAGAAGGGACTGTTGATATTGCAACTACACAACTCAAAAGCCGGTTCACCAGTATGAAAGAAATCGCAAACAGCTTGTCTGCTAAAAATGACAATCTGTTTGGATCTGCCAATTTATCATCTGTCCCGTATCCAGACGACCTGTCCCCAGAGCTTCCTATACAGTTCATCTCTTTCCGTAACGTGATGAGGTCGGTAATTGAGGAGAACGAGAGGTCCCAGTAAAGATGTTACAGAACTGCTGTATTTAAAGCACAACTCCCTTCTGCACAGTTTCCCTGATGTTGATAATATCTGGTTTTACCATCCCCGTCACTGTCGTTTCTGTGGAGAGATCATTTTCTCAAATAAAACTCTGAAATAACGACCTAAGAAGCATTAGGCTCTCAGTCTGCTTTTGAACACCTGAGAAAGCTCCACTCATTGCACTGGTGCCCTCATAGCCTTGACCACGGCATTTGTTCACTTATATCCCCTCATGGGGCGGCAGGTAGCCTAGTGGTTAGAGCGTTGGACTAGTAACTGAAAGGTTGCAAGAATGAATCCCCGAGCTGACAAGGTAAAAATCGGTTGTTCTGACCCTGAGCAAGGGAGTAAACCCACTGTTCCTAGGTCGTCATTGAAAATAAGAATTTGTTCTTAACTGACTTGCCTAGTTAAATAAAGCTAAAATATATATATATATTTCACTTTTTCAGTCCATTCCTGAAGCCCAAGAGTAGTACTTGTTTAAATTCAAAAGGATTATAAGTTACTTTTGGAGGTTTACTGTAAAAATGATTTATTCCATTTAAAAAAGACATCGATGACAGGCGCATGGGACCCCAGAGCTCGTGGGCCAACCCCACCTTGCGGGGGTGTCCGGTTCGCCAGTGAACAGAGCCCAGAAAGTTTATTCACCAGCTTCTCTCTGTCGGTTGTTATTTTCTTCTATTCAAATCTCTGGGTTCGAGTCCAGGCTCAGTCGCAGCCGGCTGCGACCGGGAGGTCCATGGGGTCGACGCACAATTGGCCTAGCATCGTCCGGGTTAGGGAGGGCTTGGCCGGTAGGGACATCCTTGTCTCATCGCGCACTAGCGACTCCTGTGGGGTGCCGGGCGCAGTGCATGCTAACCAGGCCGCTAGGTGCACGGTGTTTCCTCCGACACGTTGGTGCGGCTGGCTCCCGGGTTGGATGCGCACTGTGTTAAGAAGCAGTGCGGCTTGGTTGGGTTTCGGAGGACGCATGGCTTTCGACCGCCGTCTCTCCCGAGCCCGTATGGGAGTTGTAGCGATGATAGTAAGTACTATTTAGTACTACTAACAATTGGATACCACGAAATTGGGGAGAAAGGGGAGTAAAAAAATAAAATTTAAATAAAGTTATTTCAAAACCTTCCAGCTCTCAAAATATCTTCTCCTTGGCAAGCCAGATATCTTTTCAGAATAAAAATAAATAAAAACTTAACACATGGGAACACATCCCATCCTTAAATATGCACTAAAAATAAAGATGTAGAGTTGAAGTCGGAAGTTTACATAGGTTGGAGTCATTAAAACACGTTTTTCAACTACTCCACAAATGTATTGTTAACAAACTATAGTTTTGGCAAGTCGGTTAGGACATCTACTTTGTACATGACACAAGTAATTTTTCCAACAATTGTTTACTGACGGATTATTTCACTTAAAATTCTCTGTTTCACAATTCCAGTGGGTCAGAAGTTTACATACACTAAGTTGACGGTGCCTTTAAACAGCTTGGAAAAATTCCAGAAAATGATGTCATGGCTTTAGAAGCTTCTGATAGGCTAATTTACATAATTTGGGTCAATAGGAGGTGTACCTGTGAATGTATTTCAAGGCCTACCTTCAAACACAGTTCCTCTTTGCTTGGCATCATGGGAAAATCTAAAGAAATCAGCCAAGACCTCAGAAAAAAATTGCAGACCTCCACAAGTCTGGTTCATCCTTGGGAGCAATTTCCAAATGCCTGAAGGTACCACGTTCATCTGTACAAACAATAATACACAAGTATAAACACCATGGAACCACACAGCCATCATACCGCTCAGGAAGGAGATGTGTTCTGTCGCCTAGAGATGAACGTGCTTTGGTGCGAAAAGTACAAATCAATCCCAGAACAACAGCAAAGGACCTTGTGAAAATGCTGTAGGAAACAGGCACAAAAGTATCGATATCCACAATAAAAAGAGTCCTATACCGACACAACCTGAAAGGCCGCTCAGCAAGGAAGAAGCCACTGCTCCGAAACTGCCATAAAAAAGCCAGACTACGGTTTGCAACTGAACATGGGGACAAAGATCGTACTTTTTGGAGAAATGTCCTCTGGTCTGATGAAACAAAAATAGAACTGTTTGGCCATAATGACCATCGTTATGTTCGGAGGAAAAAGGGGTAGGCTTGCAAGAACCCCATCCCAACAGTGACGCACGGGGGTGGCAGCATCATGTTGTGGGGGTGCTTTGCTGCAGGAGAGACTGGTGCACTTCACAAAATAGATGGCACCATGAGGGAGGGAAATTATGTGGATATATTGAAGCAACATCTCAAGACATCAGTCGGGAAGTTCAAGCTTGGTCGCAAATGGGTCTTGCAAATGGACAATGACCCCAAGTATACTTCCAAAGTTGTGGCAAAATGGCTTAAGGACAACAAAGTCAAGGTATTGGAGTGGCCATCACAAAGCCCTGACCTCAATCCTATAGAAAATGTGTAGGCAGAACTGAAAAGGCATGTGCGAGCAAGGAGGCCTAAAAACCTGACTCAGTTACACCAGCTTTGTCAGGAGGAATTCACCCAACTTATTGTGGGAAGCTTGTGGAAGGCTACCCAAAACGTTTGACCCAAGTTAAACAATTTAAAGGCAATGCTACCAAATACTAATTGAGTGTATGTAAGCTTCTGACCCACTGGGAATGCGATGAAAGAAATAAAAGCTGAAATAAATCATTCTCTCTACTATTATTCTGACATTTCACATTCTAAAAATAAAGTGGTGATCCTAACTGTCCTAGGCAGGGAATTTTTACTCTGATTAAATGTCAGGAATTGTGAAAAACTGAGTTTAAATGTATTTGGCTAAGGTGTATGTAAACTTCCGACACAAACTGTACTTGTCTATTTGTGTTTCAGAGTAGCCATTGATGCACTGTTAATGTTTGTCTCTAAAGTAGCCGGTGTCGTGCAGATGTTTAGTATTTCACGCCCTCAAAGCCTAACCCAAGGCCCAAATAAAAAATAAAACAGAATCAGTCAACATGGGCTCCTGAACAAGCACTAGTCTAGCATACATACCTGTGTGTGTGTGTGTGTGTGTGTGTGTGTGTGTGTGTGTGTGTGTGTGTGTGTGTGTGTGTGTGTGTGTGTGTGTGTGTGTGTGTGTGTGTGTGTGTGTGTGTGTGTGTGTGTGTGTGTGTGTGTGAGCATGCACATGTGTTTACCTTGGGTGGTTTGAAGGGGTAGTCTGGTGTAAAGGCGATATCTAGGAAGAAGACCCCTCCCTCGTACACAGAGCCTGGTGGCCCCAGGATGGTGGATCTCCACTCATAGATGTTGTCTCCTTTCGGACCAGCACTGCAAGGGCACAGAAGAAAGAAATTCAATATACAGAATGTATTTAGAAGGCAGGACATTACATTTTAATTCTGTAACTCAATTCCTGATTCAGCAGTGTGTGTGTTGTGAAAGATAAAGAGAGAAGAAGCCTGAATGATCTCTCTCTTATTATCAACCATTATCAACCAAACTATTCTGTATAACTCCTTTTTACCATATACATGCCCATGGCATCTCTATGCAGTTATCTATACACACACACACACACACACACAAACACACACACACGACAGATTGCCCTCCCTGTAGTACTTGAGAACTACAGTGTAGACTAGAGAGCAGCTGGCTGCTGCCGAGTCTCATTGTTACGTTTCCTCCTCCTACACATAGTGGAGAGGACAAATAATCAAATCCTATTTTAGAAAGAGAGCGATGGGCAGAGAGGTGGGCCAAAGCAGCGGAAAGAGAGCGAGAGGGGAGGCATTAATGCAATGCGAGTGAGTGTATCACTAAAGCCGTTCATTTAAAACTGTAGTCCGTAGTAAAGAGGTAGGCCTCTGTATTTTCTGTCTTGCCCATTTTGGACACAGTGAGGAATTGTGGGAAACAAGTTGAAAGAGAGAGAGAGAGGGTGTGCCTCCAGGAGACAGACAGCTTGGCAGTAGTAAATAGTTTTGGTCGTGGTCACGGTCTAGGCTGTTGTTGCACAACATGGTAGTGGTGGTAGTGGTTAGGAGATCTATGTTTGTGGGTCAAATCAACCCATTGCTATAGGTGGTTGAGACAGACGTTCCACATGGCACTCTCTCCTAGTCCTCTTATGGTTGGCTAAAATAGTGATTTTCTCCCCTCTCTTCCCACAGTAAGTCTCTAAGCTACAGAACGCATCTGGATATGTTTAGAGCACCAACAGCGACACCCATGTATAACCCAGGCTTGTGGAACCACTGGTTCCCTATCCAGTAACAAAGAAGTACTGTGCTCTATCACTGTTTATGACCTGTCCTCACTCCAGCACCATAGTGGGAAGTAAAAGCATAACACACCATAAAAGTATAAATGGTGTAGAAACAGGCCTCACTGATATCAGAGACAGTTGATGATGTAATATTACTATCACAAAGACAGTCTTTTTTTCTGCCAGGGCTTCCTCATCCCTCACTCCTCCCTACCTTCTCCCCCTGACCCTCCCTCCCCTATAACATCACACAGTCCCCCCGCCCCCCCACCCATCCTCCCTCATAGCTCACGGCAGTTCCTGATTCTTTTTTTACTCAGGCGGCAGCTGGGCATCACACGCAAAAAAACAGGAACTATCACAGACGGCTGCAGGGATTGGACAATCCCTCACTACAGAGCTCTGAAATGCGCTGTTAGCAGTATGGATAGAGGAGATGTCCCAGACAGACACTGGTAGCAGTATGGATAGAGGAGATGTCCCAGACAGTCAGAGGGAAGTGTTGTATGACAAGAGGATATCCCTGACACCACTACCTCTCCTGTTGCGGGAGGGGAATGTAGAAAGAGAAGAGAGAGTGTCAGAGAGCGAGAGTGAGGCAGAAGAAGGCATGGTGAGCTGTATGCCAGCTGTACTCCAGTTCTCACTAACCTAGCACTTAGAAGAGACGTGTGCTCATTGGATACATGCCCATATCTAAAAGTAGCTTCAGCTATATCTTACACTAGCACACTTCGTACTATCCAGAGAAGGCCTAAGGATTCATAAAAATGTACATACAGTTCTATTTTAATTTCTATTTCATTTCATCTTTACAATTATTTGAATGATCTAATTTAACTCTTTAGTTTGTGTTAAAAAGAGAAGGGTTAATACTAAAGAGAAACAAATATCCAATCAGGATTTTATTCTGTGGTGTCTGGGTATAAAAATCTAGCTAGCTCAGCCAGCCATTGAATAGGCCTTCAGAAGCTGGATAGAAGGCCTCTGCCATTCAACTGTATTAAAGCAGAATTTGAGTGACAGTAGAATGAACCAATTACATTTTGAGGTGCAATGGTTGGGACTGTTTAAAAAAAAGAAGGGGGGAAAAAGGAAGAGGTGTATTGTCTAGGCCTTCTCAATCACATGATCATCATCTGGGGAGTGACACTGTTGTTGTTAGCTGGCTCTCTGAAAATAATGACTGAAACACTGTTGTTTCAGCTCCCTTGGTGTTAGTGAGCTCTGAAAATAATGACTGAAACATTGTTGTTGTTACAGCTCCCTTGTTAGCGAGCTCTGAAAATAATGATTGAAACACGGTTGTTGTTACAGCTCCCTTGGTGTTAGCGAGCTCTGAAAATAATGACTGAAACACGGTTGTTGTTACAGCTTCCTTGGTGTTAGCGAGCTCTGAAAATAATGACTGAAACGCGGTTGTTGTTACAGCTCCCTTGGTGTTAGCGAGCTCTGAAAATAATGACTGAAACACGGTTGTTGTTACAGCTCCCTTGGTGTTAGCGAGCTCTGAAAATAATGACTGAAACATTGTTGTTGTTACAGCTCCCTTGGTGTTAGCGAGCTCTGAAAATAATGACTGAAACACGGTTGTTGTTACAGCTCCCTTGGTGTTAGCGAGCTCTGAAAATAATGACTGAAACACGGTTGTTGTTACAGCTCCCTTGGTGTTAGCGAGCTCTGAAAATAATGACTGAAACACGGTTGTTGTTACAGCTCCCTTGGTGTTAGCGAGCTCTGAAAATAATGACTGAAACATTGTTGTTGTTACAGCTCCCTTGGTGTTAGCGAGCTCTGAAAATAATGACTGAAACACGGTTGTTGTTACAGCTCCCTTGGTGTTAGCGAGCTCTGAAAATAATGACTGAAACACGGTTGTTGTTACAGCTCCCTTGGTGTTAGCGAGCTCTGAAAATAATGACTGAAACACGGTTGTTGTTACAGCTCCCTTGGTGTTAGCGAGCTCTGAAAATAATGACTGAAACACGGTTGTTGTTACAGCTTCCTTGGTGTTAGCGAGCTCTGAAAATAATGACTGAAACGCGGTTGTTGTTACAGCTCCCTTGGTGTTAGCGAGCTCTGAAAATAATGACTGAAACACGGTTGTTGTTACAGCTCCCTTGGTGTTAGCGAGCTCTGAAAATAATGACTGAAACATTGTTGTTGTTACAGCTCCCTTGGTGTTAGCGAGCTCTGAAAATAATGACTGAAACACGGTTGTTGTTACAGCTCCCTTGGTGTTAGCGAGCTCTGAAAATAATGACTGAAACACGGTTGTTGTTACAGCTCCCTTGGTGTTAGCGAGCTCTGAAAATAATGACTGAAACACGGTTGTTGTTACAGCTCCCTTGGTGTTAGCGAGCTCTGAAAATAATGACTGAAACATTGTTGTTGTTACAGCTCCCTTGGTGTTAGCGAGCTCTGAAAATAATGACTGAAACACGGTTGTTGTTACAGCTCCCTTGGTGTTAGCGAGCTCTGAAAATAATGACTGAAACACGGTTGTTGTTACAGCTCCCTTGGTGTTAGCGAGCTCTGAAAATAATGACTGAAACACGGTTGTTGTTACAGCTCCCTTGGTGTTAGCGAGCTCTGAAAATAATGACTGAAACACGGTTGTTGTTACAGCTCCCTTGATTGCTAGCTCTCTGAAAATAATGACTGAAACACTTACATTTAAACTTTAGATCACCGGTTAGTGGGATGAACGTGATTTTTTTTTTTTATCAGCCGGGTCTATGTGTTTGAACAAAAGTGTCTCTCCTTCAGTGCCATGGAGAACACGGATATTACGGTAGCAGTTGTTTCAGCACCATGAGCCTGTCACCTTTGATGTGACACTGTTGTTGTCGCTATTGGTGACAGTGTGATAGTGGTGTTAGCCAATCTTGGTTTGTGTAAACAGTGTGTTTTGTTTAGCTGGTCGTATTATTTTATACGGTGTGTCACATATTGTGTCCATGCAGGTTCTGTGTGTGTGTGTGTGTGTGTGTGTGACAGCCCGAAGCACAGCCAGGCCTGTTTGAATCATTTATCATGTCATCACTAGAAATAGAATGGCCCGACTACAGAAGATGTGATGTCGGGCACATTAAGTGATGCTACATTTCTGTTATTTTCTTGATTCCTTACTTTTTTCATCCCTCTGAAGTCCTAGGTCCTATAGTCACGGTTCACCACTGCTATTCATGGAGTGTTATATTATATGTGAAGTGTTGTGTGTTTTTAGGCTCAAGGGTACTGCATGGATGGCAACAAATCACAAGGGAATAACAAATCACTAAGGAGCATATCCTGAGTGCTTACCCTGCATAACTCCATGAGAGAGGATGACACACCAGCAGACAGACAGACACACACACACACAGACTGTGGGAGTACAGCAGTATTACCATCTACTTATACTCCATGGAAAGCTAATCCCTCCCATTCCAGATTATGGGCTAACTGGATTATACCTACCTACGGATATATGATATTGTACCAGCTAGCTACCTCAGCACAGAGGCACATTGCAAACCCAATCCCTACACCTGTCAGTTATCGCTCTCCCCCCATCCCCCCCCCCACACTCTCCTCTCCCTTGCTCTCACCTTTTTCACTAACACATTGATTAACCTTAATATTAACCGTGACCTTGTGATTGTGGTTCAATCATCCCTGTGACCGCTATGACCTTAGACCTGGTTTAACCTATTAAAATGTCCATCCAGATTGGAATGCCATTACTCAGATTCTACATCAATCTCTGTGATGTCAATCATCATCAAAAGAGGGAACCAACAAGGTGGTTATTATTGATTGGTCAACGTGAATTGGTTACACCGTCTTTCATTCGTGTCATAAACGCCTTGATGATGCTTCAGTTAGAGCAGGTCTAGCCTGAGGACCATAAGTAACCAATCATCAATGCACGCACGCACGCACACACACATGCATGCACGCACACACACACACGAGGGTCATTATAGTGAACAATCAGCAACACCATCATTGAGTCTCCTTCATAATTAAGCATCAGCTTGAGGTCACTGTTAAAGGCCCAGAAAGAGGATAAAACATCCAAATCCCTCCGACAGAAAAGCTATTTTCAGTTTTTTGTTCCTTCCAGCTAAAAGGCCTGTGTCTGCTTGTTATTGGTCTTTATGTGTCCTCATTTGGCCAGCTAATTGCTCACAATGCACAGATCCTCAGGAGCAAAATGCAGGCTGGGAAGAGGGAGAAGAAAGGGGATAGGAGTGGGGAGAGAGAGCGAGCGAGCGAGCGAGACAAGGGAGAAAGAAAGAGATCTGATGCCCTTTGACCTTTCAATGAGTGGTAAACCAATTGTGTCACCATTGTCTTGGGCCCCATTGCCGACCAACCCATCCCTGGAGAATGTGTGTGTGTGCACGCGCTCCTTGATTGGAATAAATACTGAATTGCTAACAGTCATGCATCAATGGTTTGTAATTTGGTTCATAACTTCCACTTGTATGACATCCGGCAATTTAATTATTGTAAACAGATCATGTGGAAATCAAGTGACAACTTTATTAGTTACATATTGCAGTCAGTATCAGCCAGACAGCATGAAATGCATTAGGCCTACATGCCACCCACCCACGCTTACTCAACTTACCCCCGTATAAGGAGAGAATTATCAACTTCAATCATCAGAAGGGAATCAAATCAACTACTTTGCTTTGTGAATTATTTGGTATGACAAGATCTAGACATTATTAAAGGTAATTTCCCATTGAGTCGACATATGCAGGTTTAACTATGAATGTGGTCTTTGGAAACGTGGTAACATTGCGTTTTTTCCCAGCTATGCACGTTTTAAAGACAATCGGATTGAATCTGGCCCACTTTAACTCTCTTAGCGCAGTCACAAGCTTCATAACCATCAACCTTCTCTTTTTCTCCTCCTACTCCTCCCCTGAACGACATCAAAAGAGAGTCTGTCTGCGTCTCTCCATTTCTGTCTCTGTCGTCTGGGTTATGTTTAAAAACGCCCTAGCTACAGCAGCCCATTATCCCTCTGAATATTTTGCTGCTCTGTAAATAAATAGACAAGAAGCTCCCAGTCCAGGTTATTACCTGCACCCCAAGCTTCCCCAGTGATCACTTGAGTGATGATAACCTCTCAGGTTGCCATTACTGCACAGAACGGGTCATTCATTAACATTAACGTGTAGGTGTTAAAACACTAACAGTGAGCAATAAAACAGACTGCAGGGAGAAGAGAGTGGGAGTCAGAGGAAGAGAGGGAGTCAGAGGAAGAGAGGGAGTCAGAGGAAGAGAGGGAGTCAGAGGAAGAGTGGGAGTCAGAGGAAGAGAGGGAGTCAGAGGAAGAGAGGGAGTCAGAGGAAGAGAGGGAGTCAGAGGAAGAGAGGGAGTCAGAGGAAGAGAGGGAGTCAGAGGAAGACCGAGAGAAAGATTGGAGAACAGGAGATGTCAACACACACACACACACACAAAGGAAGAGAGATCAACTGGAGCACAGCTGTCTGACCGCCTACTTAACCATAGCGAGTGAAGATGAGTTCGAGGCAGACCAGGTGGACCAGGGTCCCTAGGGTTTAGTGCTGAGCGGACGTGTGGAGACAGACAGTGATCTGAGGAGGACGTCAAATCAAACAGCTTGAATGTAGAGTATTATACACTCTTTATTGGTTCCACAACTACCATTGTTCTGTAAGGAGACTCCATAGCAATCCCTATCCAGCAACACGCACACAAACGGTCTCCAAGCTCTCACACTCTTTCAAATCTCATACACACTTCAAAAACCATTGTAGCCATTGTAAAAGCTATATAGAAGTGCTCCTTCCTACGCAGCGTAACATCAGTGAGAGCAAAGCCAGAGCCATGATTCCTGCTACTTAATTTGGAATTTTAAAACATTGTTTGATAAAATATTGAATTGGGCCTTTACTACTGTAGCCCATAGAAATGCATTGAATAACACATTCATAAATGGCAAAACAGACATTCCTTATGATTTATTTTTTGGTTTTGAAGTGTCTGTCCTTTATCATATCATACTGCCATAAAAAAAATGTAACCTGTATCGGGTTACCTTCAGATGAGTCCCGCAAAACGGACGACACCATCATGTTCGTGAGAGTCTCCCCGTTCCATAGTGGGATCATGTTAGTTCGTATCCCAAATGGTTCGGAGACTACAGGCAGATGTTGGTGCATCGGCGAGTCAGACGTTCAGACGCCCGTTCGAACACAACAGACGCCCGTTCGGACACAACAGACGCCCGTTCGGACACTACAACACATTTTTGATAGATTTTTGGTCTATTGGTCTATTTTTGGTCTATTTTTGGTCTAACAAACAGCGCTGAAGGCGGATGCAGTGGATGGAGACAATACAAAAAAACACATCTCTATCTTAAAATAGATATTTGTGGATTTTTGTATGTCAATCGACTTTAGGGGTTTTAACTGCAACCCTCAAGAAATGATGCAGCCAGGCAAGTCAAAAGTAATGATGCAGCCAGGCAAGTCAAAAGTAATGATGCAGCCAGGCAAGTCAAAAGTAATGATGCAGCCAGGCAAGTCAAAAGTAATGATGCAGCCAGGCAAGTCAAAAGTAATGATGCAGCCAGGCAAGTCAAAAGTAATGATACAGCCAGGCAAGTCAAAAGTAATGATGCAGCCAGGCAAGTCAAAAGTAATGATGCAGCCAGGCAAGTCAAAAGTAATGATGCAGCCAGGCAAGTCAAAAGTAATGATGCAGCCAGGCAAGTCAAAAGTAATGATGCAGCCAGGCAAGTCAAAAGTAATGATGCAGCCAGGCAAGTCAAAAGTAATGATGCAGCCAGGCAAGTCAAAAGAAATGATGCAGCCAGGCAAGTCAAAAGTAATGATGCAGCCAGGCAAGTCAAAAGAAATGAGTGCATGAAGCAAATTAATAATATGCTAGAACTGGCCCCTCTGGTTGTTCACAGATCCCAAGGAGAAGGATAGGGAGAGAGGGTGGCATTTCTCTCATCTCCACACTGTGCACACACAGCAATGTGTGTGTATGTGTTTGTGTGTGTGTGTGTTAGTCCATGTGCTGTGTGTGGAAGGGGGAGAGCTGGCGGCACAAGACCAGGCAGCCAGACCTGCAGACTCAGCGGTTGTGAGAATTTCCAGAGGAGCTTGTTACCTCTCACTAATTAGTCTACAAGGACTTAGCTTCTGATTACCGGCCCTGTTAAATAAAGGTTCAATAAAAAATTACAATTCTAACCAAATAAATAAACAAATACATAATAATATATGCCATTTAGCAGATGCTTTTATCCAATGCGACTTAGTCATGCATACATTTGACATATGGATGGTTTCCGGGAATCAAACCCACTGCCCTGGTGTTCAAAGAACCCTGCTCTACCAACAAAGCTAATGTGAAATGGCTGCTGGTCCCTGAAGTGACAGGGTTGGAGGACCCTGATCACAGAGATTCTCCACCTTTCCTCTGTTCTCCCGTTCTCCCTCTCAGTGCCAGCTGTGAAAGAGCAGGGGGAGAGGAGGACAGACACCTGAAATGAAAGCCCTAGCAGGAAGCTGATATCCTGTCTTTGTGAGGGGAGCAAGGCCACAGGCGTGTGTCTGCACTGACTCCATGCCAGAATTGTAATGGAATCCTACCCTGGCCAGTGTTTGCATTGGAAGCTATTTGTCCGCGTGCCAACAGTTCACTGTTTACAGTTTACACACATGAGCAGCAGAGCCAGTCTGAGACTCTCAGTGCCTGGAGGGTCCAGCATAATGCTTCAAAACTAATTACACCTGTCAGCTTTAAGTAAAGTATTACTACTTTTATTAATAATGCCTCTGGGAGGAGACAGAGAGGAGGGTGGAAGGAGGAGGAGACAGAGAGGAGGATAGAAGGAGGAGACAGAGAGGAGGGTAGAAGGAGGAGGAGACAGAGAGGAGGATAGAAGGAGGAGACAGAGAGGAGGGTAGAAGGAGGAGGAGACAGAGAGGAGGGTAGAAGGAGGAGACAGAGAGGAGGATAGAAGGAGGAGGAGACAGAGAGGAGGATAGAAGGAGGAGACAGAGAGGAGGATAGAAGGAGGAGGAGACAGAGAGGAGGATAGAAGGAGGAGGAGACAGGAGGATAGAAGGAGGAGGAGACAGAGGAGGTGAAGGAGAGATGGAGAGGGGACTTTAGAGGAGGTGAAGGAGAGGTGGTGAAGGAGAGGATGAGTGCTTTGAAGAGTAGCCCACCACTGATTTACACCCATCCATTAGCTGCTCTTAAAACAGCATCCTCCTCCTGAAACAGCCCGGAGAGATAAACCCTAGTAACCCTGAATGGGCCTAAAGGGGAAGTGTAGCAGCATAAAGGGCACATTAAGAATTCAACAGCCCGGTTATTGAATCATTTAATCCTATCACAGCCACGTCAGCTGGAAAGCTAAACCTAGGCAGGCATGGAGACAATGAATCAGCCATTTACATTGTGGAGGAGGACAGTCTCATGAGAATGAGCTATTGACCAGAGACTAGAGAGAATCCTGGCAGTTTCCACTGTGTGTGTCCTGGTAGGAATGTATCCTATAGGGTCAATACAGCTGCAGCTGGTGGAAAAGTGACCTCTGCCCAGACACTCTACAGCAAAACTACAGTACTTTGACAAACACAGGGCAGAACCTTGAAACATTACTCCCCATTGATATGAGTGGTTTTATTCATGTTAGAAAGCAAAGCAGCGTAAGAGGCTGGAGCTGCCAGTGGTATCTGGGAGGAAGAGATTGGATACTGTAGGTTGGAACACAGGCCCCGAACAATAAGAAGTACATCATCATTCCCAGTCGGCTGACTGAAGCACATTACAGGGTGATCTGGAGAATGCTGTGAAGTCTATTTCTACAGTACGACTGAGTAACGCTGTGAAGTCTATTTCTACAGTACGACTGAGTAACGCTGTGAAGTCTATTTCTACAGTACGACTGAGTAACGCTGTGAAGTCTATTTCTACAGTACGACTGAGTAACGCTGTGAAGTCTATTTCTACAGTACAACAGTAACACTGTGAAGTCTATTTCTACAGTACGACTGAGTAACACTGTGAAGTCCATTTCTACAGTACGACAGTAACACTGTGAAGTCTATTTCTACAGTATGACAGTAACGCTGTGAAGTCTATTTCTACAGTACGACAGTAACACTGAAGTCTATTTCTACAGTACGACTGAGTAACACTGTGAAGTCTATTTCTACAGTACGACAGTAACAATGTGAAGTCTATTTCTACAGTACGACAGTAACACTGTGAAGTCTATTTCTACAGTACGACAGTAACACTGTGAAGTCTATTTCTACAGTACGACTGTAACACTGAAGTCTATTTCTACAGTACGACAGTAACACTGTGAAGTCTATTTCTACAGTACGACAGTAACGCTGTGAAGTCTATTTCTACAGTACGACAGTAACGCTGTGAAGTCTATTTCTACAGTACGACTGAGTAACACTGTGAAGTCTATTTCTACAGTACGATAGTAACGCTGTGAAGTCTATTTCGACAGTACGACAGTAACGCTGTGAAGTCTATTTCTACAGTACGACTGAGTAACACTGTGAAGTCTATTTCTACAGTACGACAGTAACACTGTGAAGTCTATTTCTACAGTACGACTGTAACACTGTGAAGTCTATTTCTACAGTACGACTGTAACACTGTGAAGTCTATTTCTACAGTATGACTGTAACACTGTGAAGTCTATTTCTACAGTACGACTGAGTAACACTGTGAAGTCTATTTCTACAGTACGATAGTAACACTGTGAAGTCTATTTCTACAGTACGACTGTAACACTGTGAAGTCTATTTCTACAGTACGATAGTAACGCTGTGAAGTCTATTTCTACAGTACGACTGAGTAACACTGTGAAGTCTATTTCTACAGTACGATAGTAACGCTGTGAAGTCTATTTCTACAGTACGACAGTAACGCTGTGAAGTCTATTTCTACAGTACGACAGTAACACTGAAGTCTATTTCTACAGTACGACAGTAACGCTGTGAAGTCTATTTCTACAGTACGACAGTAACACTGAAGTCTATTTCTACAGTACGACTGTAACACTGTGAAGTCTATTTCTACAGTACGACAGTAACACTGAAGTCTATTTCTACAGTACGACAGTAACACTGTGAAGTCTATTTCTACAGTACGACTGTAACACTGTGAAGTCTATTTCTACAGTACGACTGAGTAACACTGTGAAGTCTATTTCTACAGTACGACTGAGTAACGCTGTGAAGTCTATTTCTACAGTACGACTGAGTAACACTGAGGTTTATCATTTCCACAGTACAAGTATGTTGAGTGTATTCAGGCCCTCTGAGCACTATTGCTAAAACCACATCAGTTTAAGAACTCGGTTCACTAAGAAAACAGACCTGGTACTCCTTTGTATAGTTGTTATTGTTTGTTATTAAAAACATATTTGGGGTACTTTATACCCCCTTTTCCCTCCCTAATTTTGTGATATCCAATTGGTAGTTAGTCTTGTCCGTACGGCAGTTGCAGCGATGGGATTCGGGAGAAGCGAAGGTCGAGAGCCATGTGTCGTCTGAATCACGACCCTGCCAAGCCACACTGCTTCTTGACACAATGCTCGCCTAACCTGGAAGCCAGGCGCACTAATATGTCGGAGGAAACGCCCGACCACTACAAGTCGCTAGAGTGCGATGGGACAAGGACATCCCAACCGGCCAAACGCTCCCCTAACCTAGACAACACTGGGCCAATTGTGGGCCAATTGTGTGCCACCTCATGGGTCTCCCGGTCATGGCCGGTCAAGTGGCTGCGACACAGCCCGGGATCGAACCCACATCTGTAGTGACGTCTCTAGCACTGCGATGCTGAGCCTTAGACTGCTGCACCACTCAGGAAGCTGTAGCCATGTTATTTTTACTCATAATTTTTTATTATTCCTTGTGTCCCTATTTCTATTTTATCTTTAGCTCGGCATTGTTTGATAGGACCCCAGTAACTAAGCATTTCACTGTTAGTCTACGCCTGTTGTTTACAAAGCATGTGACAATTAGAATTCTATTTGATTTGATCTGCAGCATACCACCCTACATCCCACTGCTGGCTTCCTTCTGAAGCTAAGCAGGGTTGGTCCTGGTTGGTCCCTGGATGGGAGATGTTGCTGGAAGTGGTGTTGGACGACCAGTAGTAGGCACCCTTTTCTCTGGTCTAAAAAAAATATCCCAATGACCCCAGGGCAGTGATTGGGGACATTGCCCTGTGTAGGGTGCCGTCTTTCAGATGGGATGTTAAACGGGTGTCCTGACTCTCTGTGGTCACTAAAAATCCCATGACACTTATCGTAAGAGTAGGGGAGTTAACCCTGGTGTCCTGGCTGAATTCCCAATCTGGCCCTCATACCATCACGGTCACCTAATCATCCCCAGTTTACAATTGGCTCACCCCCCCCCCATAACTATTCCCCAAGTTGTTGCTGTAAATAAGAATATGTTCTCAGTCAACGTAACAGGTAAAATAATGGTTAAATAAATAAAAGTGTCTCTACTGTGCATTCCCTCCAGCTTGCTCTCTGGCCCACGAGCCATATTTTATGTCAATAACATTCTCAGGTATGTACACAGTACAGGGACATTGCTGGCATTGGTCAGCCGGGAGGCAGCAAGCCTCTGTCCACCTCCCCTCACAACTGGTTAGTTGAGTACAGCTGTAACAACAACAGAAGGCAGATATAGAGAGAGATGGCTAGCCAGGACAGCTTTAGTCATCTGGCTGTGTGTTTATCGCTGTGATGACAGAGGAGATATTGGCTGTTAAAGCCAGTGAAGAAGCCAAATAGTTGACACAACAAAAATGGCTCTATAATTTTAGACTACTATAAGATTAAGTGTGCCATGTTAACTTTTCTCTACCTCTATCTGTTCTTGTTTCCTCAATACACACTTATACAAGGAGACAGTATAAGCCAAACATGACTCTGTCGGTAATAAAATGATGATGTGTGTGTCCAAGGACTACCAAAGGATACTGCAGGCAGCCTGTTAATGAGGAGCTAATCACTCACCCAACACAGAGACATGAGCATCTCGCATAACAACCCTGGTGACCTCAGTCACATAACTCCCCCTCATCAGAGCCAGGCTTAATCAGCTGTGTCTAATGTCAGAAGAGACAAAGACAAAAAGGCAAGCAAGGAGATTGGTGAATTGGAAAGGATAATGGTGAAATGAGGCTCTGCAGTGTGTGAGTGTGGGGGAAGAGGCACAGAGGGGAATGAAGAGGATGTGAGAGATAAGATAAAGACCTGTAGAGTGTCTGTGAAAAGAGAAGAGCAAAGAAGAGAAAGGCCCTCCACCCAGCTGAGGTTGCTGTGACTCTCAGTTTTGAGATTGAGGATAATTAGATCCACAGTGTGAGCTCAATCCTGGGCCTCTCAGCTTCTGTGGACCAGATGGGAGTGTAATTAATAAATTAATTCATCTCTCCCTCCCTCCTATTGAATGGGCTTTATTAGCATGGGAAACATATGTTTTCATTGCCAAAGCAAGTGAAATAGATAAACAAATGTTAAATAAACTACAATTTTGTACAGTAAACATTACCCTCCACAACAGTTTCAAAGGAATAGAGACATTTCAAATGTGATTATGGCTACATACAGTGTTGTAACAATGTAGAAAAGGGAAAATAAATAAACATACAGTGAGAGGAGGAAATGCAGCATAAATATATACGGTGCATTCGTAAAGTATTCAGACCCCTTCCCCTTTTCCACATTTTGTTACATTACAGCCTTATTCTAAGGCTTTGGCCTGAATGCCAAGCATCACGTCTGGAGGAAACCTGGCACCATCCCTACGGTAAAGCATGGTGGTGGCAGCATCATGCTGTGGGGATGTTTTTCAGCAGCAGGGCCTGGGAGACTAGTCAGGACCAAGGCAAAGATAAACAGAGCAAAGTACAGAGAGATCCTTGATGAAAACCTGCTCCAGAGTGCTCGGGACCTCAGACTGGGGCGAAGGTTCACCTTCCAACAGGACAATGACCCTAAGCAAACAGCCAAGACAGAAGTGGCTTCGGGACAAGTCTCAATGTCCTTGAGTGGCCAAGCCAGAGCCCGGACTTGAATCCGATTGACCATCTCTGGAGAGACCTGAAAATAGCTGTGCAGCGACACTCCCCATCCAATCTGACAGTGCTTGAGGGGATCTGCAAAAAAGAATGGGAGAAACTCCCCATATACAGGTGTGCCAAGCTTGTAGCATCATACCCAAGATGACTCAAGGCCGTAATTGCTGCCAAAGGAGCTTCAACAAAGTACTGAATACTTATGTAAATGTGATATTTCAAATAATAATTTTTAAGAAGTTAGCAAAAAAATAATAATAACCTGTATATGCTTTGCCATTATGGGGTATTGTGTTTAGATTGAAGAGGGAAAAAATGTATGTAATACATTTTAGAATAAGGCTGTAATGTAACAAAATGTGGAAAAAGTTAAGGGGTCTGAATACTTTCCGAATGGGCTGTGTGGTGTCTCTAATATGGTCATTTGGCAGGAGTTTAGGAAGTGTAGCTCAGTTTCCAACTCATATTGTGGGCAGTGTGCACATAGCTAGTCTTCTCTTGAGAGCCAGGTCTGCCTACGGAAGCCTCTCTCAATAGCAAGGCTATGCTCACGGAGTCTGTACATAGTCAAAGGTTTCCTTCATTTTGGGTCAGTCACAGTAGTCAGGTTCTCTCTGTTCAGGGCCAAATAGCATAAATACACCTCCGCTGTTTTCAACCAGGATCTCAGCGATCACTGCCTCATTGCCTGCGTCCGTGTTTGTTTAACCCAGGTGTAACTCTGTTGTTTTTGTCGCACTGGTTTGCTTTATCTTGGCCAGGTCGCAGTTGTAAATGAGAACTTGTTCTCAACTGGCCTACCTGGTTAAATAATGGTGAAATAAAAAATTCTGGTAACTACCTCATGTAGCTTGTTCAGTGAATGCTAAGAGTGTGCAAAGCTGTCAAGGCAAAGGGTGGCTACTTCAGAAGAATCTGAAATATATCTTGATTTGTTTAACACTTTTTTGGTTACCACATGATTCCATATGTGTTATTTCATATTTTCTACAATGTAGAATATGGTAAAAATAAAGAAAAACCCAGGAATGAGTAGGTGTGTTCAAACGTTTGACTCATACTGTATGTTTTTGCTGTTTGCTCATTTTAGAGCCAAAAAGATTGGAGAAGTGGTTTATCCATACATCTCCTTTTTCCATAGCGTATTTCTGCATTGTTTTAGTGATTCACCATAGTGAAGGCTCAGTGTTTTCTGGGTCTCTATGTTTTTGGGTGGATAGGTTTCTCAATTTCTTTAGGTTTTTGCATTCTTTATCAAACCATTTGTCATTGTTGTTAATTGTCTTAGGTTGTCTGCTTGGATTTTTTTTATTTGAAAGGGAAGCTGAAAGGTCAAATATACTGTTTAGGTTTTCTACTACCAAGTTTACACCTTCACTATTACAGGGAAACGTTTTGTCCAGGAAGTTGTCCAAAGGGGATTGAATTTGTTGATGCCCAATTGTTTTTTAGTAGGTTTCCACACTACTTTCCTTCCATTTATAGCATTTTTTTATATTACTCACGATGAGTATTGCTCTGTTCAGGTAGACTGTGCTTTTACGGTGATCTGATGAGGTGTCAGTGGGCTGACAGTGAACGCTCTGAGAGACTCTGGGTTGAGGTCAGTGAAAGTACTACTGCCAAAATATGTATTTTAATTTTTTTTATTTAACCTTAATATAAAAAAGGCAAGTCAGTTAAGAACAAATTTTTATTTACAATTTACAAATCTGGACGACGCTGGGGCAATTGTGCGCCGCCCTATGGGACTCCCAATCACGGCTGGATGTGATGCAGCCTGTATTTAAACCAGGTACTGCAGTGACACCTCTTGCACTGAGATGCAGTGTCTTAGACCACTTTGCCACTCGGGAGATGAGCTATAAGTCCCCTCGGCGCCTACCATTGACTATGTACATACCCAGCATGCGACAGAGCTGTAGGAGATGTGACACATTTTTGTTGGTTATGCTGTCGGAGTTCTGTCTAGCAGGCCATTTGGGGGATGGAATGGTATGCCAAAAGTAGAGGCTAGACGCAAAACATCCCCTTGAACTCTAGACCTAAATCACCGATGAGACTATCCATGAAGAGTCATAAAGAACATTTAAAACATGTTGCTTATTTGGGGTGACATATTACTCCCTTTGATTGAATTCTGTTAGAATTCTATAGTAATAACACCCTACCCTCCTAGCTGAGAGAGAGCCTAATGATGTGGAACGTGGAATGCTCAGCATACCATAACAAGAGTAGTTGCACTCCAATACTTCCAAATTGACTGTTTAATTCATCTCCCTTTCTCTCTCGATTTCTCTCTCCCTCTCTGGGTGTCTGATGGAGTCATTTTTACAATGACGTTCTTCTCTCGTTAAAAATGACTAAGTGCTTGAACTTTTAGTCTCTCAGTGGGCTCTGGGATTTCCTTGTTTAGCTTGCTACTGGTTTATTGTTTTAGCCGTAAAAAATCTAAAAATATGCCCTCAGTAGTCAATAACAGACTCAACTCATTCACTATCTGCAATGTACACGCTCTTCATATTAAATTCTAATACTGACCGTTTTTTATTTAAAAAAGTCACTGTCAGCAGCAGACACTTGATCATGTTGATACAGTATGTGAAGGTGTTCTATTTATACATTTAGACCACTTTCTACCGGAGAGAAGTTGAAATTACTGTTTGGTATGTATAATTACGGTTATTATTATTTTTTAAACAACTAATTGACCAACATTGGTTCAATTATTTGAATTACATTTCCTTCAGCGTTTTTTTCAGTGAGCTCAATGCGCTCATTGTGTCGTTTCTCTAGAGATACATCAGATCAAGCCCGAACTGTGCGATGTTGTAGGGAGTGGTAGTTTCCAACAGGGCAGAATTCTACATAGTTTAGTGCAGAAAACGTGATAGTTAACTACAATGACCATAATCCACTGCACGTTGGTGCGTTTCTTTTACACCTACTACGCTTGGTTAGTGTCGGGCAAACCCAGAGAGAACAGACAGAAGAATTCTCTATCTAGAGTGGGATGGAAAGAAGTTGTGTCGGGAGGTATCTATACCTGAAAATACATTTTCTAAGTGATTGATAGTTGGTATTCAGCAATCATAAAAGTTTGCCTTATTTAACTTGAAGAACTACTAAAATTGTGATTTTGTCAGACAGCAGCTCTATAGAGACGTGGAATTAAATAATAAAGTAATCAAATAAAACAATGTTATATACACAACAACTTACATATTTTATTTAAGTGATGTGAATAAATTATAGTTAATACAGTTGAAGCTGGAAGTTTACGTACACATACAACTCAGTTTTTCACAATTCCTGATATTTCATCCTAGTAAAAATTCCCTGTCTTAGGTCAGTTAGGATCACGCTCTGCAATTTCACCGGATGTTGTCGACGACCACCCCTCAATTATGTCAAACGCTCCCTAAAACACTTCAGCGAGCAGGCCTTTCTAATCGACCTGGCCGGGGTATCCTGGAATGATATTGACCTCATCCAGTCAGTAGAGGATGCCTGGTTATTCTTTAAAAGTGCTTTCCGCAGGAACAGATATAGCCCTTGGTTCACACCAGACCTGACTGCCCTTGATCAGCACAAAAACATCCTGTGGCGCACTGCATTCGCATCACATAGCCCCCGTGATATGCAACTTTTGAGGGAAGTTAGGAACCAATATACACAGGCAGTTAGGAAAGCTAAGGCTAGCTTTTTCAAACAGAAATTTGCATCCTCTACTTTCCGGCTCCCCGGATAAAGCACTAAATAAACTTCAGTTAGTGCTAAATACGGCTGCTAGAATCCTGACTAGAACCAAAAAATGTGATCATATTACTTCAGTGCTAGCCTCCCTACACTGGCTTCCTGTCAAGGCAAGCTCTGATTTCAAGGTTTTACTGCTAACCTACAAAGCATTACATGGGCTTGCTCCTACCTATCTCTCTGATTTGGTCCTGCCGTACATACCTACACGTACGCTACGGTCACAAGACGCAGGCCTCCTAATTGTCCCTAGAATTTCTAAGCAAACAGCTGGAGGCAGGGCTTTCTCCTATAGAGCTCAATTTTTATGGAATGATCTGCCTACCCATGTAAGAGACGCAAACTTGGTCTCAACCTTTAAGTCTTTACTGAAGACTCATCTCTTCAGTGTGTCATATGATTGAGTGTAGTCTGGCCCAGGAGTGGGAAGGTGAACGGAAAGGCTCTGGAGCAACGAACCGCCCTTGCTGTCTCTGCCTGGCCGGTTCCCCTCTTTCCACTGGGATTCTCTGCCTCTAACCCTATTATGAGGGCTGAGTCACTGGCTTACTGGGGCTCTTTCATACCATCCCTAGGAGGGGTGCGTCACTTGAGTGGGTTGAGTCACTGATGTGATCTTCCTGTCTGGGTTGGCACCCCCCCCCCCCCTTGTGTTGTGCCGTGGTGGAGATCTTTGTGGGCTATACTCGGCCTTGTCTCAGGAATGTAAGTTGGTGGTTGAAGATAACACTCTAGTGGTGTGGGGGCTGTGCTTTGGCAAAGTGTGTGGGGTTATATCCTTCCTGTTTGGCCCTGTCCGGGGGTGTCCTCGGATGGGGCCACAATGTCTCCTGAACCCTTCTGTCTCAGCCTCCAGTATTTATGCTGCAGTAGTTTATGTGTCAGGGGGCTAGGGTCAGTTTGTTATATCTGGAGTACTTCTCATGTCCTATTCGGTGTCCTGTGTGAATTTAAGTGTGCTCTCTCTAATTCTCTCTTTCTCTCTTTCTTTCTCTCTCTCGGAGGACATGAGCCCTAGGACCATGCCTCAGGACTACCTGACATGATGACTCCTTGCTGTCCCCAGTCCAGCTGGCCGTGCTGCTGCTCCAGTTTCAACTGTTCTGCCTTATTATTATTGGACCATGCTGGTAATTTATGAACATTTGAACATCTTGGCCATGTTCTGTTATAATCTCCACCCGGCACAGCCAGAAGAGGACTGGCCACCCCACATAGCCTGGTTCCTCTCTAGGTTTCTTCCTAGGTTTTGGCCTTTCGAGATAGTTTTTCCTAGCCACCGTGCTTCTGCTTTGAGACATCAGCTGATGTACGAAGGGCTATATAAATACATTTGATTTGATCCTGTAGCAAACTCCAAAAAGTTCTGGGACACTGTAAAGTCCATGGAGAATAAGAGCACCTCCTCCCAGCTGCCCACTGCACTGAGGCTAGGAAACACTGTCACCACCGATAAATCTACTATAATTGAGAATTTCAATAAGCATTTTTCTACAGCTAGCCATGCTTTCCACCTGGCTACCCTTACCCCGGTCAACTGCCCTGCACCCCCCACAGCAACTCGCCCAAGCCTCCCACATTTCTCTTTAACCCAAATCCAGATAGCTGAGATTCTGAAAGAGCTGCAAAAATTGTTGCAACCCCTATTCAACCTATCTTTCATATTATCTGACATTCCGAAAGATTGGAAAGCTCCTGCGTCATCCCCCTCTTCAAAGGGGGGAGACACTCTAGACCCAAACTGCTACAGACCTATATCTATCCTACCCTAACTTTCTAAGGTCTTCGAAAGCCAAGTTAACAAACAGATCGCTGACCATTTCGAAACCTACTGTACCTTCTTCGCAATGCAATCTGGTTTCAGAGCTGGTCATGGGTGCACCTCAGCCATGCTCAAGGTCCTAAACGATATCATAACCACCATCGATAAGATGCAGCCGTATTCATCGACCTGGCCAAGGCTTTCGACTCTGTCAATCACCACATTCTTATCGGCAGACTAAACAGTCGTGGTTTCTTAAATGACTGCCTCGCCTGGTTCACCAACTACTTCTCTGATAGAGTTCAGTGTGTCAAATTGGAGGGTCTGTTGTCTGAACCTCTGGCAGTCTCTATGGGGGTGCCACAGAGTTCAATTCTCAGACCGACTCTCTTCTCTGTATACATCAATGATGTCGCTCTTGCTGCTGGTGAGTCTCTGATCCACCTCTACGCAGACGACACCATTCGGTATACTTCTGGCCCTTCTTTGGACACTGTGTTAACTAACCTCCAGACGAGCTTCAATGCCATACAACTCTCCTTCCGTTGCCTCCAACTGCTCTTAAATGCGAGCAAAACTAAATGCATGCTCTTCAACCGATTGCTGCCCGCACCTGCCCGCCCGTCCAGCATCACTACTCTGGACGGTTCTGACTTAGAATATGTGGACAACTACAAATACCTAGGTGTCTGGTTTTAGGGAGCATTTGACAGTGATGAGGGGTGGTCGTTTGACTGCAGACCCATTATGGATGCAGGCAATGAGGCAGTGATCGCTGAAATCTTGGTTGAAAACAGCAGAGGTGTATTTGGAGGGCAGGTTGGTTAGGATGATATCTATGAGGGTGCCTGTGTTTACAGATTTGGGGTTGTACCTGGTAGGTTCAGCTATGATCCCTTATTAATGTTAAATCCACTTCAATGAGTGTAAATAAAGGGGAGGAAACGGGTTAAATAATTATTTTTTAAAGCCTTGAGACGTGGATTGTGTGTGTACGCCATTCAGAGGGTGAATGGGCAAGACAAAAGATGTGCCTTTGAACGGAGTATGATAGTAGGTGCCAGGCGCAACGGTTTGATTGTGTCAAGAACTGCAACGCTCCTGGGTTGTTCACGCTTCCCGTGTGATACACACGTTGATACACACGTTTCCCGTGTGTATCAAGAATGGTCCACCACCCAAAGGACATCCAGCCAACTTGACACAACTGTGGAAAGCAATGGAGTCAACATGGACCAACATCTCTGTGGAATGCCTGGACAACTTAGGGCTGTTCAGAGGGCAAAAGAGGGTGCAACACAATATTAGGAAGGTGTTCCTTATGTTTTGTACCTTCAGTGTATATTATCATCAACAAGATGATAACATTCCCATCTGAATGCTCATATCTGATTATGTCTGAAACCGGGAGACTGATGTAAGTCAATTACACCGCAAAGGAATTTGAGGCATGTATTAGTCAATTACACACTACCACCGCCCTGAAAATCAGTGTGGAATGAGATATTTTCTCCTTCTGTAGTTCTCGGTTACGGTATGCCTCAATGCTTTCTATTCCACTTCATCACTTACCACTAGTGTTTAGAATTGATTACTCTGGAACAACACACAATGTTCCTGGGATTATGGATGGAGGGAGAGAGAGAGAGAGAGCAATCCTCCAGGGGATCCACATTGTTTCCTTCTGCCAAAGGGGATTCTTATCAAAACACTGCCAGGACCACCATGAAAGGAAATGGTAATTAACACACACACACACACACACACACACACGGTATTTACATAGACTTGCAGAGCGCTTGTCACATTCAATTAATTACTCTCTGCTCGGGTGACAAACTTGATTAAACAAGAGAAAATATCCCATAACATCCCATAATATCATCCACGTCCTGCATGCTTGGCTTGCTTCCTTTCAACATATCAAATCTCATTTTATTTGTCACATGCGCCCAATACAACACCTTACAGTGAATTACAAGCCCTTAACCAACAATGCTTTAAGAAGTTAAGTTAAAAAAAATAGAAAAGAAAAGTAACAAATAATTAACAGAAGCAGTAAAATAACAATAACGTGGCTATATACAGGGGGTACTGGTACAGAGTCAATGTGCGGGGGCACCGGTTAGTTGAGGTATGAGGTCATATGTACATGTTGGTAGAGTTTAAAGTGACTATGCATAGATAATAAACAGAGTAGCAGCAGCATAAAAGAGGGGTCTGGGTAGCCCTTTGATTAGCTGTTCAGGAGTCTTATGGTTTGGGGGTAGAAGCTGTTAAGAAGCCTTTTGGACCTAGACATGGCGCTCCGGTACCACTTGCCGTGCGGTAGCAGAGAGAACAGTCTATGACTAGGGTGGCTGGAGTCTTTGACCATTTTTAGGGCCTTCCTCTGACACCGCCTGGTATAGAAGTCCTGGATGGCAGGAAGCTTTGCCCCAGTGATGTACTGGGACGTACGCACTACCCTTTGTAGTACCTTGCGGTCGGAGGCTGAGCAATTGCCATACCAGGCAGTAATGCAACCAGTCCGGATTCTCTCGATGGTGCAGCTGTAGAATCTTTTGAGGATGAGGACCCATGCCAAATCTTTTCAACCTATGAGGGGGAATAGGTTTTGTCGTGCCCCCCTCATGACTGTCTTAGTGTGTTTGGACTATACTAGTTTGTTGGTGATGTGGACACCAAGGAACTTGAAGCACTCAACCTGCTCCACTACAGCCCTGTCGATGAGAATAGGGGCGAGCTCGGTCTTTTTTTCCCCTGTAGTCCACAATCATCTCCTTTGTCTTGATCACGTTGAGGGAGAGGTTGTTGTCCTGGCACCACACGGCCAGGTCTCCGACCTCCTCCCTATAGGCTGTCTCATCATTGTTGTTGATCAGGCCTACCACTGTTGTGTCATTGGCAAACTTAATGATGGTGTTGGAATCGTACCTGGCAATGCAGTCATGAATGAACGGAGTACAGGAGGGGACTGAGCACGCACCCCTGAGAGCCCCCGTGTTAAATCAGCGTGGCGGATGTGTTGTTACCTACCCTTACCACCTGGGGGCGGCTCATCAGGAAGTCCAGGATCCAGTTGCAGAGGGAGGTGTTTAGTCCCAGGGTCCTTAGCTTAGTGATGAGCTTTGAGGGCACTATGGTGTTGAACGCTGAGCTGTAGTCAATGAATAGCATTCTCACATAGGTGTTGCTTTTGTCCTGGTGGGGAAGGGCAGTTTGGAGTGCAATAGCGATTGCATCATCTGTAGATCTGTTGGGGCAATACACAAATTGTATTGTGGTCATGGGTTTCTGGGATAATGGTGTTGATGTGAGCCATAACCAGCCTTCCAAAGCACTTAATGGCTACAGACATGAGTGCTACACGTTGGTAGTCATTTAGGAAGGTTACCTTAGTGTTCTTGGGCACAGGGACTATGGTGGTCTGCTTGAAACATGTTGGTATTACAGACTCCGTCAGGGACAGGATGAAAATGTCAGTGAAGACACTTGCCAGTTGGTCAGTGCATACTCGGAGTAGACTTGCTGGTAATCCGTCTGGCCCTGCAGCATGGTGAATGTTGACCTGTTTAAAAGGTCTTACTTACATCGGCTACGGAGAGCGTGATCACACAGTCATCCAAAACAGCTGATGCTCTCATGCATGCTTCACTGTTACTTGCCTCAAAGTGAGCATAGAAGTAATTTAGCTTGTCTGGTAGGCTCGTTTCACTGGGCAGCTCGCGGCTGTGCTTCCCTTTGTGGTCTAATAGTTTGCAAGCCCTGACACATCCGGCGAGCATCGGTGTAGTACGATTCAATCTTAGTCCTGAGTTGGACAAGGCTAATTGCCAAATACATTCTTTAAAATGAGACACGTTTTGTTGAAAGTTAGAATGTTTTATTTTCTCAAGGGGGAAGTATCACGACTCCCTCTCCTCTCTTTAAAATAGGGATGAAAAACAGACCGAGAGGGGGAGGAAGAGAAAGAGAGAGCGAGGAAGGGAGAGTGATAGTTGTGTTTTATTGAAATGAGGAGGAACAGAAGTGGTTCGCTGCAGAAGGAGAAGGATGGAGAAAAAATAAAGAGAAGCTAACGAGCGTCAGTGTCCACTCCTCACATATGATGCCTCTCACCCTTCCTGTCCTCCTTTACAGTGAGTATTAATACTGTTGTCACATCAATTAGTCACGTATGTGAGGACAGGCAGAACACACAGCCTTTGATAAACAGATGGTGGATGTTTCTACCTGTTGCTCTATAAAAAGGAACACAGTACAAACCAAGAAGGGAATTAGCCTCGTATCTTTGAAATCAGTGGTGGTTGGTGACATTTGGGATGAGGGAGGACAATATATTGTTTTTTTAGGAGCATGGCCATATTTCTATTACAGAATATTGGATGACTGTCATTCACATTCCATTCACCCAGCTCAAATGTAACATCAATAGGTTTAGGCTACTACACGATACTCAAATTTTCCCTATACCCATCATGAGGTTGCTACAACCTAACCTATGAATGAAAGTTTACAATGTAACTAGGTGCAGAAGTCGAGAGAATTGTGAGTAATCAAGGTGACAGTGACACATTCAATACTGCCTTGCACACTCTTGCCTAAATCTAGCTGATCTACAATGTAATTATTAGTCCAGCAGTTGCGAACAAGAGGTTTGGATAAATTCAGGTATGTTTCTCCCTGTTTCGCTCCATTTGTTTCGTTTAACAAACATTTTTCAACAGAATCGGTGATCACCCTGATCACCCTGATCACACGCAAACACAGTTCACTAATATAGCAGTCACATAAAAGGGGCGGTAGGGTAACCTAGTGGTTAGAGCGTTAGAGCGTTGGACTAGTAATCGAAGGGTTGCAAGTTCAAATCCCCAAGCTGACAAGGTAAAAATCTGTCGTTCTGCACCTGAACAAGCAGTTAACCCACTGTTCCTAGGCCGTCATTGAAAATAAAATAAATAAGAATTTGTTCTTAACTGACTTGCCTAGTTTTTTTACCTTGTAGCTGATCTACAATGTAATTATTAGTCCAGTAGTTGCGAACAAGAGGTTTGGATAAATTCAGGTATGTTTCTCCCTGTTTCGCTCCATTTGTTTCGTTTAACAAACATTTTTCAACATTTTTCAACAGAATCGGTGATCACCCTGATCACCCTGACCACACGCAAACACAGTTCACTAATATAGCAGTCACATAAAAGGGGTGGTAGGGTAACCTAGTGGTTAGAGCGTTGGACTAGTAATCGAAGGGTTGCAAGTTCAAATCCCCAAGCTGACAAGATAAAAATCTGTCGTTCTGCCCCTGAACAAGCAGTCAACCCACTGTTCCTAGGCCGTCATTGAAAATAAGAATTTGTTCTTAACTGACTTGGTAAAAAAATAAGAATACAATGAGCAAATTTATCATGCTGTTTGTACAATTCCCTTCTCAAATCTATGTTCCCACCTTTACTCTTTGCTTGTGGACTTCAGTGCCCGCTACAATCCTAGTCAGCAAACAGTTACACCGCTGGGCCCCGGGGGCAATAAATTAATAGAACCAAAAGCTTACCTTGACTTGGAAGAGTTCCAGTGTTGGATAGCCATAGCCAGCTAGCTAACATAGCATCCATCTCTGTTTTAGCACGGTGTTAGAATAGGCTTAACTAGCTAGATGTATTCACTAGCTAAGTGAAAAATAATAAAATACTACAAAATATAGCCTCTCGCTTCTGCTTTTAAGTAATTAAATTTGTTCAAAACTCTTCAACTATTGGTCTTTCTCTCTCCTTTTTACATTTTATGCACTGCAGTGCTGGCTAGCTGTAGCTTATGCCTTCAGTACTATATTCATTCTCTGACCCTGATTGTGTGGACAACATGTCAGTTCATGCTGCAAGAGCTCTGATAACTTCCGCAGGATGTCCTCCAAACTGTCATAATTACTGTGTAAGTCTATGGAAGAGGGTGAGAACAATGAGCCTCCAAGGTTTTGTATTGAAGTGAATGTACCCAGAGGAGGACGGAAGCCAGCTGTCCTCCAGCTACACCATGGTGCTACCCTACAGAATGCTGTTAAGGCTACTCTAGACCTTCATTTCAAAACAGTGTGTTTTAATCAATTATTTGGTGACATGAATATATTTTGTATAGTTTTATTTGAAAATAATTATTTCTTCAATGTTTCACTATTTCTATTTCTATTTCTATTTCCTCCATTGCTTCTAATGTGTTGTGTAGGCTACCATAAATTATCCTTATGGTGTATTGCAGCCATATACACAAAAAAAGTATGTGGACACCTCTTAAAATGAGTGGATTCAGCTATTTCAGCCACACCAGTTGCTGACAGGTGTATAACATCAAGCACACAGCTATGCAATCTCCATAGAAAAAGAATGGCCCGTACTGAAGACCTCAGTGACTTTCAACATGGCACCATCATAGGATGCCACCTTTCCAACAAGTCAGTTTGTAAAATTTCTTCCCTGCTAGAGCTGCCCCGCTCAACTATAAAAGTGTTGTTAAAGTGAAGTGGAAATGTCTAAGAGCAACAACGGCACCGCCGTGAACTGGTAAGCCACACAAGCTCACAGAACGGAACAGCCGAGTGCCTAAGCGCATAAAAATGATCCATCCTCGGTTGCAACACTCACTACCGAGTTCCAAACTGCCTCTGGAAGCAACGTCAGCACAAGAACTGTTTGTCTGAAGCTTCACAAAATGGGTTTCCATGGCCGAGCAGACGCACACAAGCCTGAGATCACCATGAGCAATGCCAAGCATCGGCTGGAGTGGTGTAAAGTTCGCCACCATTGGACTCTAAAGCAGTGGAAATGCGTTCTCTGGAGTGATGAATCACACTTCACCATCTGGCAGTCCAACAGAAGAATCTGGGTTTGGTGGATGCCAGGAGAACGCTACCTGCCCAAATGCATAGTGCCAACTGTAAAGTTTGATGGAGTAGGAATAATGGTCTGGGGCTGTTTGTCATGGTTCAGGCCCCTTAATTCCAGTGAAGGGAAATCTTAATGCAGCAGCATACAACGACATTCTAGACAATTCTGTGCTTCCGACTTTGTGGCAACAGTTTGGGGAAGGCCTTTTCCTGTTTCAGCATGACAATACTCCTGTGCACAATGCGAGGTCCATACAGAAATGGTTTGTCGAGATCAATGTGAAAGAACTTGACTGGGCCTGCACAGAGCCTTGACCTCAACCCCATCAAACAACTCTGGGATGAATTGGAACGCCGACTGTGCCCGACCTCACTAATGCTCTTCTGGCTGAATGGAAGCATGTCCCTGCAGCAATGTTCCAACATCTAGTGGAAAGCCTTCCCAGAAGAGTGGAGGCTGTTATAGCAGCAAATGAGGGGGACCAACTCCATATTAATGCCCATGATTTTGGAATGAGATGTTCTATGAGCAGGTGTCCACATAAACTACATGGCCAAAAGTATGAAAAATATTAAAACCACACATTGCTTTTATCTTACAAAATACACGTTGAAATGTTATATTGTTGTGTCGACTTTTACAAACCAAACACTAGAAAACCCCACATGGGTTTATAGAAGACTTGGAGGGGAGCTTGGGCCTGTTTCTGTAAGAATGAACCAAACACCCCAAAAGGGATTCAATACAGAAATCTACAATTCAATTGTGTGAGAGCTCTTCCTCACAGTGCACTGTACTGAAAGATACTCCAGCAGTCTGTGGCCAATTCTTCACTCATCTCTCTCTCTCACACACACACACACACACCTCTCTGAGGTGACGAAATTGCCGCTGCCTGACGCTGAAGTGAATCCATTCGTCATGAAACTGCTTTCAGAGTGGACATCCTTCAAATAACACATTTTCATACAAATGTAATTTTCAATACAAATGTCTCCACATGAAATCTATTTCCCCCCTCTCCCTTTGTCAGTGAATATAATAGCATGCTTCATTGAGATTATCCATAGCTGAGGCTGAGGGCTACACCTCATGCTAAGAGAGGTATAACAAACACACTCTAACGAGGGGGAAATTGTTTTAATTCCGTGACGGGAGTGTTTTCAGTCATGAAGTTTATTTTCTCTCAATCACTCATACAAACTCTCTCTCTCTCTCTCTCTCTCTCTCTCTCTCTCTCTCTCTCTCTCTCTCTCTCTCTCTCTCTCTCTCTCTCTCTCTCTCTCTCTCTCTCTCTCTCTCTCTCTCTCTCTCTCTCTCTCTCTCTCTCTCTCTCTCTCTCTCTCTCTCTCTCTCTCTCTCTCTCTCTCTCACACACACACACTACTTCCCCAAGGCATCAGTCTCTCAGACAACAAACGCTGACTCGCCAAAGACCCACACAATGAAAACACACAGAAACTCTTGATTGACAGGCGTGAATTTTAGCATCGTGCCCCCCTACCACTATGACGTAGTGTAAAATCAACTATAATTGCTTAGCCAGTGTGTGTGTGGATTGAAAATGGTGAAAGAGTGCCTTTCCCAGTCGCGGGAGTCAGAGCAAATACAGCAGCGAGCAAGCAACATTACTAGATTGATCTTAGTAGTGAACACACTGGCCAATCACTTCTCTTTCTACTCTTGCTGTGACTCACAACTCAGACAGCTCTGATAGGTACACTATACACAGCACCAGTCCAAAGTTTGGATACACCTACTCATTCAAAGGTTTTTGTTTATTTGGACTATTTTCTACATTGTAGAATAATAGTGAAGACATCAAAACTATGAAGTAACACATATGGAATCATGTAGTTACCAAAGAAAGTGTTAAACAAATCAAAATAGATTTGATATTTGAGATTCTTCAAAGTTGCCACCCTTTGCCTTGACAGCTTTGCACACTCTTGGCATTCTCTCAACCAGCTTCATCAGGTATGCATTTCAATTAACAGGTGTGCCTTGTTAAGTTAAATAGTGGAATTTCTTTCCTTATTAATGTGTTTGTGCCAATCAGTTGTGTTGTAACAAAGTAGCGGAAGTATACAGAAGATAGCCCTATTTGGTAAAATACCAAGTCCATATTATGGCAAGAACAGCTCAAATAAGCAAAGAGAAACGACAATCCATCATTACTTTAAGACATTAAACTTCCTATGGCTTGAAACCCGCTAACGGGATCAATATGACAACAGCCAGTGAAAGTGCAGGGCGTCAAATTCAAAACAACAGAAATCTCATTATTAAAATTCCTCAAACATACATAGAAGTATTTTACACCATTTTAAAGATAAAACTTGTTGTTAATCCCACCACAGTGTCCGATTTCAAAAAGGCTTTACGACGAAAGCACACCAAACGATTATATTAGGTCTGCACCTAGTCACAGAAAAACACAGCCATTTTTCCAGCCAAAGAGAAGAGTCACAAAAAGCAGAAATAGAGATAAAGTTTACTTTGGCGCGTTACGTTCAGTAGTTCCAAAACATCCGGTGATTTTGCAGAGAGCCACATCAATTTACAGAAATACTCATAATAAACATTGATAAAAGATACAACTATTATGCATGGATTATAGATACACTTCTCCTTAATGCAACTGCTGTGTCAGATTTCAAAAAAGCTTTACCGAAAAAGCCCACCATGTAATAATCTGAGTAAAGCGCTCAGACAACAAATCAAGTCATACAGATATCCGCCATGTTGTGGAGTCAACAGAAGTCAGAAATAACATTATAAATATTCACTTACCTTTGATCTTCATCAGAATGCACTCCCAGCAATCCCAGTTCCACAATAAATGTTTGATTTGTTCGATAACGTCCATCATTTATGTCCAAATACCTCCTTTTAGTTTGTGCGTTTAGCCCAGTAATCCAAATTCATGACGCGCAGGCCAGACAAAAAGTCGAAATGTTCCAATAACAGTCCGTAGAAACGTCAAACGAAGTATAGAATCAATCTTTAGGATGTTTTTAACATAAATCCGGAGAATTCCTGTGTCTTCAGAAATGTAATGGAACTCAAGCTAACTCTCACGTGAACGTGCGTGACCAGCTCATGCCACTCTGCCAGACCACTGACTCATTCAGCTCCCATTCCCCCCCTCCTTCACAGTAGAAGCATCAAACGAGGTTCTAAAGACTATTGACATCTAGTGGAAGCGTTAGGAAATGCAATTTGACCCCATAGACACTGTATACTTGATAGGCAAAGAGTTGAAAAACTACAAACCTTCGATATCCAACTTCCTGGTCGGATTTTTTTCTCAGGTTTTTGCCTGCCATATGAGTTCTGTTATACTCACAGACATCATTCAAACAGTTTTAGAAACTTCAGAGTGTTTTATATCCAAATAGACTAATACTATACATATATTAGCAACTGGGCATGAGTAGCAGGCAGTTTACTCTGGGCTCCTTATTCATCCAAGCTACTCAATACTGCCCCCAGCCATAAGAAGTTTTAAGGTCAATGTGGAAAATTTCAAGAGCTTTTAAAGTTTCTTCAAGTGCCGTTGCAAAAACCATCAAGCGCTATGATGAAACTGGCTCTCCTGAGGATCGCCACAGGAAAGGAAAACCCAGAGTTACCTCTGCTGCAGAGGATAAGTTCATTAGAGTTATCAGCCTCAGAAATTGCAGCCCAAATAAATGCTTCAGAGTTCAAGTAACAGATACATCTCAACATCAACTGTTCAGAGGAGACTGCGTGAATCAGGCCTTCATGATCGAATTGCTGCAAAGAAACCACTACTAAAGGACACCAATAATAAGAAGAGACTTGCTTGGGCCAAGAAACACGAGCAATGGACATTAAACCGGTGGAAATCTGTCCTTTAGTCTGATGAGTCCATATTTGACATTTTTGGTCCCAACCGCTATGTCTTTGTGAGACGCAGAGTCGGTGAACGGATGATCTCAGCATGTGTGGTTCCCACCGTGAAGCATGGAGGAGGAGGTGTGATAGTGTGGGGGTGCTTTGCTGGTGTCAGTGATTTATTTAGAATTCAAGGCACACTTAACCAGCATGGCTACCACAGCATTCTGCAGCGATATGCCATCCCATCTAGTTTGTGCTTAGTAGGACTATCATTTGTGTTTCAACAGGACAATGACCCAACACACCTCCAGGCTGTGTAAGGGCTATATGACCAAGAAGGAGAGTGATGAAGTGCTGCATCAGATGATCTGGCCTCCACAATCCCCTGACCTCAACCCAATTGAGATGGTTTGGGATGAGTTGGACTGCAGATTGAAGGAAAAGCATTCTAACAGACAGAGAAACCACATTGTAAATGCAGGCAGCACTACAATAAGGTTGCTATCTTTATACCATTCATCTGAGTGACTCAGCCAACATAGCACAGGCCCTTCACCATCCCCTTTCCTTCTATGCCATGCACAGCACAGACTGACAGAGTGCTTCAGGTGTCACAGACACATAAAACAGGCGGAACATGCTCATATACACGCACAGACCACTATAAAACAGGCGGAACAGGCTCACACACACGCACAGAGCGTCATAAAACAGACAATCAACAAGCTCCTACCTGCAGTTAGGTGGCGGGTCCAAGGTTATCTCAGCGAGCTCCTTCTGAATCCTGGGGAAAGAGATGGAACTTACATGTGGTGGAACACACACACACAGATCATATACTGAGTGTACAAAACATTAAGAACACCTGCTCTTTTCATGACAGACTGACCAGGTGAAAGCTATGATCCCATATTGATGTCACTTGTTAAATTCACTTCAATCAGTGTAGAGGAAGGGGAGGAGACAGGTTAAAGAAGAGTGTTAAGCCTTGAGACATGGATGCTGTATGTGTGCCATTCAGAGGGTGAATGGGAAAGATAAAAGATTTAAGTGCCTTTTGAATGGGGTATGGTAGAAGGGTGGCAGTTCTTGACACAAACCGTAGGAAGCATTGGAGTCAACATGGGCCAGCATCCCTGTGGAGTGCTTGCGACACCCTGTAGAGTCCATGCCCCGACGAACTGAGGCTGTGTAATGCTATACACACGCAGAACAGACTAGCTAGTGTGTTATATAAAGTCTGCCAGTAAAATCAATCTGTAAGTGTACACACTGAATAACTCATTGATGTCCTAATGAGCGCCTAGAATTGTGATTGAATACAGGAATACGTCTTGTCAGACTATATCAACATTGGGACGCACTGTTGAATTCCTCACCTAGTTTCATGGGCAAGTGTAAATTGACATTGAGATCAGACAGGCCTTGCTGTGTAAAAGAGTCATATCTGCTTTCTGGACAAATACATGAGACAGATTGAGATAAGGATTTTAATGACTCAGGGTGAACTAAACATTTTGATTTAGTCTCTCCCTCCCTGTTGGAAGTATTTATGTAAGAATACATAAATAAACAGTGGTTTAGTATAGTGAGTAGATGGGATCAGGGCAGGGATCATGTTTCACTGCTGTACACAGCACTGCTCATTACATAACTATGCCAATGATTTGCTCTGAGGATCCCAACAGGCAGGTGCAGTTTTTTTTTTACAATCAGTTACTTCACCGTCCATTAAGGCTGCAATATTCCACTCACACGGCGCCAATACTGACAACAAGCTACTCTCCAAGGGGTTGGAACTGGTTCAGGGAACACATCCTAAATACGAACAACAATATAATAGGGACAGAATCAGAACCGGAAGTGAAAGTGATCTATACTGTTCCCGAAACAGAACGGTTATTTTAAAGGCATGGGAAAAGGTTAATAATGTTATTTTACGTACAGGGGCCTTATTTCCTGCCCCCCCCCCAAAACGCAACAAAGCATGTGTAGGTTACAAGCCCCTTCCCCTTCCAAAGCATAGGCTACTGTGGCTTACTGATGTAGAAATTAAATCATTAGGGAGAGATTCTTTTCATTAGAGAAGAATGAATAAACATGTTCAATGTTAGTTAAGGATACTATAGTTATAACATTTCACATTGGATTTATTAACTATAAAAAGGTACGTTTTTTATTTAAATTCTGGTAACACTTAAAAACACACACACACACACACACACAAGCTAACTAGTTCTGGTGCAACGTTAAGCCACCTCTCTGAGGTTCAAAGACATTTCCAAGTTCCTTCATAGAATCCGCTCCTCCTCGGTATAATTCTGTGGGCCTAATAAAGATAATACATGTCATAACAAGATGCCCAGCACTTCAAGCCTCCTCTTCCATCCTCTCTCGCTCGCTCACCACCCACAACATTTAAGTTGCATCTCGGGCCCTACACTTGTCTGTCCAATGCATGTAAACAACTAGTTATAGCTTGCCCCCTCCATAGCAAGCTGCTCGATCCGCACTGATTGGTGAAGTCATTTAATGTTGAGCTAAATGTTAAAGAAAATACATTTCAGAGGTTTAAAAAGGAACAGAAAGGAACGATATAAACCGTTACTTTTTGGGGATTTGAACCGGTTCAGAACATAATTTTGCTGGTTCAGAACAGTGGAACGGAACCAAATGAATAATCATAACACTACAGATTGAGATATAATCCTGGTTCCGAATGTATTAAGTGTCTCAGAGTAGGAGTGCCGATCTAAATCCTAGTCTGAGACACTAAATACATACAGCCCCTGACCCTAAATCATCTATTCACAATGTTCACAACAACTGTTGACACTATCTGTTAGATGAGCCAAACAAACAGTCAGCTGTAGCCATGGTGGAGGACAACGACAAGCAGCCTTCCAACATCAGGAGACAGGGAAGTGTCACAACATCAGTAGAAATGGCACCCCACCACTCACCAGCACCACCGCTCAGAGCGGGAGAGAACCTCAGGTGGTCCTTTTGTTCATTTCACCTGTCATCCCTGTCGGCTCATTCCCTCGGTCCTCTCCAAATGCCACGCCATGGAGGAGTGCACACATTCACGCGCGCACACACACACAGAGGAGTGCTGATAGGAAGGCACCACACCTCAGGGAGCGAGCGAGGGGAGGGAGGGAGAGTAGAACAAACGACAGCAGATCCCTTCCTCTCCTCTGTGTGTGCTTGTATTGATTATAAACTCTCTAGTTCATGATGAGAGGAGACTGTGGGTAAATCATTGTGCCCTACTATTCCTTACAGGCAGTGGGAAAATACTTCTTTCTGCAAGGGGCTGTATAACTGTAATACAATCACTGCGGTTATGGAGTAAGTCGTTCCCAGGCTTGAATGCACAAGACGCTCTAATTTTATCTACAGTATTTTCTCATGAGGTGGCACTTTTTACGTGGTAAGCTGGCCGGCTGTTAAGAGCAGATGGAGGGAAGAATAAACGAGGGAATGAACGAGGGAATCCAGGGGGAAATGGACCAATTACAGAACATGCAGGCCTCCCTCTCTCACGGTCACTCATCCATGGGTTCTCTCTCTGACACAAACACTTTGTTTGTTTTTCTCTAATGTCCCTCAGACCATTGCATTTCATAACCCATTGATGGTTATAATAAACCCACTGCTTCAAGGTACATCTTAGTCAATATAATCTCTGTATTATACTGCGTATGACATTTGTGGCTCGGAATGGAACACCTTCCTAGAGTCAGTTTTGCCCTCAGAACAGCCTCAATTCTTCAGGGCATGGACTCTACAATGTGTTGAAAATATTCTACATGGATGCTGGCCCGTGTTGACTCCAATGCTTCCCACAGTTGTGTCAAGTTGGCTGGTGGACCATTCTTGATACACATGGTAAACTGTTGAGTGTGAAAAACCCAGCAGCGTTACAGCTCTTGACACAAACCGGTGCGCCTGGCACCTAATACCATGCCCCATTCAAAAGGCACTTAAATAGTTTGTCTTGCCCATTCACCCTCTGAATGGCACACTTACACAATCCATGTCTCAAATCCTTCTTTAACCCGTCTCCTCCCCTTCATCTACACTGATTGAAGTGGATTTAACAAGTGATGTCAATAAAGGATCATAGCTTTCACCTGGTCAGTCTGTCATGGAAAGAGCAGGTGTTCTTAATGTGTTGTACATTCAGTATATTGGATAGTCCATTGTTGAGCTTGAGCTGTATTCCAAAGAAATTCCACAAAAACCATAAATGCACTACATGCATATTGTATATGACCAAGACCGTCAAGGACACTTCATTACACAATCTACCTGAACAGAATAGAATAGAGAGAATTGCAGATCTACCTCTTGGCGCTGGTGGAGAGCTTGGCAGCAGTCTTGCTGGATATCTTGGCCTCTTTCTTCTTGGGCGTTGTCTGATCCCTCTCCTGACCCTGCTCCTGAACCGGAGGGGCCACCTCTCTCTGCTCCACATCCCAGCTTCCCCCACTGGTGTTGGGACTGTCGTCCGGCCTTGAGCTGGGCTGCACCTCACTGGACATCCTGGCTCTGACACACACACACACACACACACACACACATACACACACACAGATCAGTAAAGGGTTTGGGGTTTTCCTACACACCTGCCTAAAGCTACAGCAGTCGAAGGTGAGAATACTATTGGTTCTGTGGTTGTCCTTCAGTCTTTAGCTATTCTGATAGAAGTACGGTATTAAAAACCAAACCACTAGAGACAGCCAGCCAGCTACAGCCAACAGAATGAAATACTGTTCTCCTCCCAGCTCTCAGGTCTTTTAAAGGTCATTATAGTAAGGAAGGCAGGTTCCTTGTCCTTACGGACCAGCTCACACTACAGCCTCTATAATCAAAGCTCCTTCTACAAGGTCGCATTGAGGAAATTTAATTTCCCAACATACCATATGAGCCCTCAAGGTGAAGCAGTGTATTTTGAACATTCACAGAATGAGAAGTAGTTGTTTGGGTAAATGAGGGTTGTGTACAGTGTGTGTATGGGGGGGGGGGGGGGGTGCAGTGTGTGTATGGGGGGGGGGGGGGTGCAGTTCTACCACACACACTTTGAAGTGCAAAGTGCAGTTCTACCACACACACTTTGATCATGAACATTCAGGATCCATTGGGCAACATTCTACACAGACAGTAATTGGATACATTTCATTTTCTTCTTCTGATACAGAGATTGGTGGTTTCTACTGAGGCAATTTAGGGATGTTGTTAATAGGCTAAGCATACAAAACACAAAGCATGATCTTCTAGAAAACATTGTTTATATTCTATTTTATTGATTCTATAAGCCATCTCTCTTTGACAAGTTAAAGTCAATTGAAAATACTCTTGAGTTTTGGCTATCAAAGACATGGGCACACTTTGTAACAATAATTTAACATCAATGTAACACAACCAACGGAACACCCCCTCCCCTCCCCCCTAATGATATCTTCTTCTCCCAGGCCATCGGCTCTTTAAACACTTCACTTTCAGTGTTCTCCTTTTATACCCAGACGGTGATGATAAAATCTGCAACAACAAAAAAAGTAACAAATCCCGTGTTGCATTGGTCTCACAGTCATTCATACGGACGAGCACATTTCTTTTGTGTGTAAATAATCCCTGTTGTCACGTAGGGCTGTCAGAATAACTGATCCACTAGGTCTACTGCTGGGGGAGCAGCCGTCATCTCGCGTGCACTCCACATAATTGAGAAGGCCTAAAAAAATAACACCCTAACGGTAATCGGAGAGCCATCATGTGCCCTCATAGCCTCAAGATAAACACAACACAAAACGTTCGAAGCAGTTTGAGTGAAATATTAGCTGTGAAGCTTTCCCACATCAAGAAGACCCGTCTCCGCACAACCCCCCCCCCCCCCCCTCCTCCTCCCCATGAGGATATCGTTCTTCTCCCGGGCCATCGACTCTTTAAACGTTACTTTCAATGTGCAGTTGTTACAATGTTTCAGAAAGAGATTACCTTCCAAATAGTTGGACGGTCGATGCAAACAATCTTCTATCAACCCCTGAAGTAGGCTATATCCCGTGTGTTGAAGTAGGCTATATGCCGTGTGTTGCTCGGCCGTTCTATTCGATCTGTTTCTCCGTTCGCTTTCGTTATCCGCTCAGACTGGCTTGCGAGAGAATGAGACAACCGGACCGCCTCTGAGCGCGCGCTCTCTTTTTTACACAGTGAGTACACGAGTGCGCGCAACCAAGTGTGTGTGTATTGGGCTTTTCAAATCGGGTAACAAGCATTGGCAGTAGAGGGTTAACGGTTAACCAACCTTAACCAACCTAACAATATATAATGAATAGGCTAATGTCCTTTTGATATGTTAGTGTATTTTTCCTTTATTTGCAAAGTTCAAGAAAAGTTCACAGAAAACTCTATCAGACGAGCTAGGGAAGATAGTGGATGTGGCTTCAATACAGAATTGTTTTTCTTTCAAAATAATTCATAGAAATATTGTCGATAGACCTACATTGCATTCGGAAAGAATTCAGACCCCTTCCCATTTTCCACATTTTGTTATGTTACAGCCTTATTCTAAAATGTATAAAATAAAACATTTTCCTCGTCAATCTCCACACAATAGCCCACAATGACAAAGCGGAAACATGTTTTAAGAAAATTTAGCAAATGTATAGAAAAATCAAAAACAGAAATACCTTATTTACATAAGTATTCAGACCCTTTGCTATGAGACTTGAAATTGAGCTCAGGTGCATTCTGTTTCCATTGATCAGTTTCTACAAATTGTCTGGAGTCCACCTGTGGTAAATTCAATTGATTGGACATGATTTGAAAAGGCAACCGCCTATATTAAGTCCCACTGTTGACAATGGATATCAGAGCAAAAACCAAGCCATGAGGTCGAATGAATTGTACGTAGAGCTCCGAGACAGGATTGTGTCGAGGCACAGATCTGGGGAAGGGTACCAAAACATTTCTGTAACATTGAAGGTCCCCAAGAACACAGTGACCTCCATCATTCTTAAATGGAAGAAGTTTGGTGCCACCAAGACTCTTCCTAGAGCTGGCCACCCGGCCAAACTGAGCAATCGGGGGAGAAGGGCCCTGGTTCAGAGCTGTTGCCAGAGAATGTAATGTTAATTTCTCTACCATAAATCGCCTCCAATGGCATTTTAGAGAATTTGGCAGTACATCCAACCGGCCTCACAACCGCAGACCACAGACCACGTGTAACCACGTCAACCCAGGACCTCCACATCCGGCTTCTTCACCTGTGGGATCATCTGAGGGGTTGGAGAAGAGTTTGCTAAGGAGTATTTATGTCTACAACAAAGCCCTTTTGTGCCCCTACCTATGTGAAATCCATCGATTATTTATTTATTTATATTGACAGATTTTCTTAAATGAACTATAACTCAGTAAAATCTTTGAAATTGTTGCATGTGGTGTTTATATTTTTGTTCAGTGTAGAATGATATCACTCAACAAAAACTGGGTGAAAAAATCTGATAATCTCTCTTTCCACACTCAAAAACTCACTGACGGTGGCGGAACCTAAATTATGGGAATGATGTCTCCTCACGCGGTGAATAAACTGTGGAACGGTGTTGCTATGTTCGCGGTTTTCCTGAATTTGGGCTACTTAGAAAAATATTGTCGCGGGTGAAATGTATTCGTTGTGGATTTTTGGGCTATTTCTAAGTTGCACCACGGCCGCCAAGGCATTTCTCTTAAAAATATATATTTCACTGTGACCAGCTCCTCAGTAGTGGTAAGGGAGAGGAGGTGTGTGTGTGTGTGTGTGTGTGTGCGTGCGTGCGTGTTTTGAGAGGGCAAAGCACAGCACTACAGTTATTGGCTGAATCAAGTGAGAGAGGAGAGAGAGCAGCACGCGCGCACGTTGTGACAGCTTTTTACCAGTTGTAGGTAGGCTATTTAGATTGTCGTTATAGAGACACCTATTTCCTAGTATTTTTCCATTAAACATATTAATACTGTAGAAGTGATGCACATCAATAAATAATAGAAACAAAGAACTGGAAAACGACTTTGGGCGCACTACATGAATCCCTTGGAGATGGTTTAAACTGCATTCTAATGTTGACTGCTTAAAGAAAACTGTATCAAGCGAAGTGCTTTATGTATGCTCAGTTCTTGAGTCTCGGGGGCTGCCTGAGTGGACATTGGAAATGGAAGTTGTGGAACTACTTCGCGTGGTTCTTTTTATGGGGAAAAGTCCTCAATGAAACGGACATTAGGCTAAAAGTGAATAATTATACATGTGCCTCTGTTGGCCCTCAAGTAGCCTATTAATGTATATGCCATTGTAGGCTCCCACTTGATACAATAAATATGTTGAAATGACGATATTACTGGAGTCATTGCAAGTCAATTTGTGTCACTTGTGTCGCCTACCTGGCGCTGGCAAACCAATGTAATAAATAGCCTATTACTTGTTGTAGCCTTGTGTTATTATGAACGCGTTAGATTGACGGGATTAGGCTACATATAAAACGAATTTAAAAAAATAAACACTGGTTGTTGACAAGCATATTCAGTTCATAAATATATTATTAATATTTCATTCAGTGATTTAAATTATGACCTCATCCAACAGTAGCCTATTCCAGTAAACTATTGGGGAAACAAGCACTTCGTATTGCGAAATCGTCTCGCTTTTCATGTTGAATAAATTAGTCTGTTAATTCGAAGTAAGCAAGCTGCTAAATCGTTCAATTTACATCTTGCCTACATTTATTCTAGGCTACTGTAGACTATCTGAAATGAGATGTAGGCTTATCAGGGCCTATAGGCTACCTGCCTTTATCTAAGAAAACTATGGAACATTTTTATTAGAATCTTAAACCCAGACTGTAGCCTATGTCTATTGTAGAGGTCGACGATTATGATTTTTCAACGCCGATACTGATTATTGGAGGACCAAAAAAACCAATACAGATTAATCAGCCGATTTTTATTTATTTATTTGTAATAATGACAATTACAACAATACTGAATGAACAGTTATTTTAACTTAATATAATACATAAATAAAATCAATTTAGCCTCAAGTAAATAATGAAACGTTCAATTTGGTTTAAATAATGCAAAAACAAAGTGTTGGAGAAGAAAGTAAAAGTGCAATATGTGCTATGTAAGAAAGCTAACGTTTCAGTTCCTTGCTCAGAACATATGAAAGCTGGTGGTTCCTTTTAACATGAGTCTTCAATATTCCCAGGTAAGAAGTTTTAGGTTGTAGTTATTATAGGAATTCTAAGACTATTTCCCTCTATACCATTTGTATTTCATTAACCTTTGACTATTGGATGTTCTTATAGGCACTTTAGTATTACCAGTGTAACAGTATAGCTTCTGTCCCTCTCCTCGCTCCTCCCTGGGCTCGAACCAGCAACACAACTACAATTATTTCACTTCGGTTACACGAGCCTCATCTTGGGAGTTGATAGGCTTGAAGTCATAAACAGCGCAATGCTTGATGCACAACGAAGAGCTGCTGGCAAAACGCACAAAAGTGCTGTTTGAATGTGAATTAATGTTTACGCGCCTGCTTCTGCCTACCACCGCTCAGTCAGATACTTAGATGCTTGTATGCTCAGTCAGATTATATGCAACGCAGGACACGCTAGATAATATCTAGTAATATCATAAACCATGTGTAGTTAACTAGTGATTATGATTGATTGTTTTTATGAGCTAAATTTGATGCTAGCTAGCAACTTACCTTGGCTTACTGCATTCGCGTAACAGGCAGTCTCCTTGTGGAGTGCAACGAGAGAGAGGCAGGTCATTATTGCATTGGACTAGTTAACTGTAAGGTTGCAAGATTGAATCTCCCAAGCTGACAATGTGAAAATCTGTCTTTCTGCCCCTGAACAAGGCAGTTAACCCACCGTTCCTAGGCCGTCATTGAAAATAAGAATGTGTTCTTACTGACTTGCCTAGTTTAATAAAGCTATATAAAAATAAAAAAATTGGCAAAATACCGATTTCCGATTGTTATGAAAACTTGAAATCGGCCCAAATTAATCGGCCATTCCGATTAATCGGTCGACCTCTAGTCTATTGAAATGACAAGTCAATCTCGCAAATGGGCCATTTATAACCTTTGTAGTCTTAACATCTGGCACATAATAACAACACAATTAAAAATAGTGTTTTATGTTCATTCAATTGTTTCTTGCTCAGAGATTGCGAGATCTTCTGTCAAACTTACATCACTCAAACTGTGCTGTCGGATTTATCTATAGTTATGCACATGCGCAAAGGGTTAATTTATTTTGTCCAACATGATCCAAGCACAGCAAGACAGTCGTGATGAGGGCACGACAAAACCTATTCCCCCGCAGGAGACTGAATAGATTTGGCATGGGTCCTCAGGTCCTCAAAGCATCCTGACAGGTTGCATCACTGCCTGGTATGGCAACTGCTTGGCCTCCGACCGCAAGGCACTACAGAGGCTAGTGCGTACGGCCCAGTAAATCACCGGGGCCAAGCTTCCTGCCATGCAGGACCTCTATGCCAGGCGGTGTCATAGGAAGTTCCTAAAAATGGTCCAAGACTCCAGCTACCCTAGTCATAGACTGTTCTCTCTGCTACCGCACGGCAAGCGGTACCGGAGCGCCAAGTCTATGTCTAAGAGGCTTCTAAACAGCTTCTACCCCTAAGCCATAAGACTTCTGACCAGCTAATCAAATGGCTACCCAGACAATTTGCATTGCCCCACCCCCTTCTACGCTGCTGCTGCTCTCTGTTTATTACCTATGCATAGTCACTTTAATAACTCTACCTATGTAATAGGAATGCTTCAGTCCCTCTCCTCGCCCCTACCTGGGCTCGAACCAGGGATCCTCTGCACACATCCACAGTCACCCTCGAAGCATCGTTACCCATCGCGCCACAAAATCCGTGGCCCTTGCAGAGCAAGGGGAACAACTTCAGGTCTCAGAGCGAGAGATGTCACCGATTGAAACGCTATTAGCGCCCACCCCACTAACTAGCTAGCCATTTCACATCGGTTACACCTACATGTACATATTACCTCAATTACCTCGACAGCGGTGCCCCTGCACATTGACTCGGTAGCGAGGTATTTTCTTAAATCTGCATTGTTGGCTAAGGGCTTGTAAATAAGCATTTCACAGGAAGGTCTACACCTATTGTATTCGGCGCACGTGACATCAATAAGTCTAAATATTGGTGTTACATTGCACAACCTTCAATGTTATGTCATATTTATGTAACATTCTGGCAAATTAGTTTGCAACGAGCCAGGCGGCCCAAACTGTTGCATATACCCTGACTGCGTGTAATGAACGCAAGAGAAGTGACACAAGTTCCCTAGTTAAAATAAATTCATGTTAGCAGGCAATATTAACTAAATTATGCAGGTTTAAAAATATATACTTGTGTATTGATTTTAAGAAAGAGGTGATGTTTATGGTTAGGTACAAATTGGTGCGACGACAGTGCTTTTTTCGCGAATGCGCTTGTTAAATCACCCGTTTGGCGAAGTAGGCTGTGATTCAATGATAAATTAACAGGCACCGCATCGATTATATGCAACGTAGGACAAGCTAGATAAACTAGTAATATCATCAACCATGTGTAGTTAACTAATGATTATGTTAAGATTGATTGTTTTTTATAAGATAAGTTTCATGCTAGCTAGCACCTTACCTTGGCTCCTTGCTGCACTCGCATAACAGGTAGTCAGCCTGCCACGCAGTCTCCTCGTGGAGTGCAATGTAATCGGCCATAATCAGTGTCCAAAAATGCCGATTACCGATTGTTATGAAAACTTGAAATCGGCCCTAATTAATCGCCCATTCCGATTAATTGGTCAACCTCTAGTATTTGGGTGTGTGAGCCTTGATATCAGAAGAGTTACAGGGTGTGAAAAGTGGTGGTGTCCCATCCTTTCAGGTTGTTGGCCTGACGTAGGACTAAATCGATTTAAATAGTTGAGTAGGGTGATGGTATTTTTTTGTTAGTGTAGTGTGAGATTGGAGGGTATTTTTAAAAATCTATTTTGTTATTTATTCAAGCAAAGTATTATGGAGTTGTACTCCAGTCTAGTAGATGGCGGTAATGCAACATTTATTGGATGCCAACCGCTGTTAAACCTCATCGAATAAGAATTGGGTTGGAAATTAAAGCTTGACCTGGCAACCCTGCTGTGGAACTAGTTCCTCTCAGTCCCAACATGCGCCATTGAATATAAACGTAACCGAAGTTTCACGGCATTCATTTTTCAAGTCCTTCTTATTTCTGTAATTTGTTGGTCAGAAAATAACAATGGAGACGATTTTAGAACAACAACGTCGCTACCATGAGGAGAAGGAAAGGCTGTTGGATGCCAAAACTAAGGAAATGATGCATAAGAAAACCACGGTATGTGTTGCATCAACGCGAATGCTATTTAATGTTAATGAAGACGTTCATTGATTAAAGTATTAAACAAAATCAGATAAGCTAACGTTATTTTTGGGAATAGTAGCTTGTGTGTTATGATTTTGTTTAATTGTGGCTAACTTACCAGCTACAATTTCTGACAGCTATTGTATTCAGTTAACGTTAGCTGAATTGCATATAAGGCTAGTTTGTTAGCTAGCGTTTAACTGGTCCAGTTTCTGGCTTTGCCATCTAACCTTAGTTAATATATATGGATTTTTCTTCTCAAACAGTTACGCGAACAAATAAACTCAGACCATCGAACAAGAGCAATGTTGGATGTGAGTATTCTATGTGATATTGAAACATCACAACAGTAAATAACAAGTTGGACCTGTATTTTCATATTCACTTGTCTTGTGGCTAATAGCCTACTTGTCAAGGACATGCATGATGTGACAGTATTTTTTTGATAACTTGCTACGCCATCCTTTCAGAGATACATGGACGTGAGCTCAACTGTCAGGGAAGCATATGAAGACAAAGATGGGTAAGTGTGTATGTGATGTGTTTGTGTTTCAAGCGCTCATGCATGATCAGCCTTGTTATGCAGAGTAAATCAGAGGTGTAGTATTTTTGCTTTCTCTGTCCACAGTATGAGGAAGGATGAACTGAACGCCATCTCAGGACCAAATGAGTTTGCAGAGTTCTACAACAGACTAAAACAGATCAAGGAGTTCCACAGGAAGCATCCTAATGAGGTCATCTTTTTATCAGCTCCTTCCTGTCAGGCCTAGCTGTACACTGAATAAATCATCCCAGAAGTACACAGAGGGTACAAAACATTAAGAACACCAGCTCTTTCCATGGCATACACATACATTGATGTCACTTTAAATCCCCTTCAGTCTGTGTAGATGAAGGGGAAGAGACAGGGTTAAAGAAGGATTGTTAAGCATTGAGACATGGCTTGTGTATGTGTGCCACTCAGAGGGTGAACGGGCAAAACAAAAGATTTAAGTGCCTTTGAACAGGGTATGGTAGTAGGTGCAGGGTGCACTGGTTTGTATCGCTGCTGGGTTTTTCACGCATAACAGTTTCCCGTTTGTATCAAGAATGGTCCACCAGCCAACTTGACACAACTGTGGGAAGCATCGGTGTCAACATGCGCCAGCACCCCTGTGGAATGCTTTTGACACCTTGGGGGGGGTTCATGTTATGTACACTTTGTAGGTGGGGTAGGTGTTTTTAATGTTTTGTTCACTCGGTGTATATCTTCTCAAAAACCCTAAGTAGTTCCAGACACAGAGATCCGTTTTTAAAGGGGCAATCTGAAGTTAAAACAATTACACTTTACCCCGCCACTGTTTTGGTCAAATGCTGAGGGATGGGGCAGGAGAAATGTAACCACTCAAATTCATAGACAGAGCTAGGTCTGACCATCCATGATATCAAAGTATAGTTTGAGATGTGTTGAGGCTATACACTAGTGTTTGTTTACAAATATGTTGTTTATAAAAAAAATAGAGTAAACAAACTTATATTTTGAATTCTGGTGGGGTATGACAGTTGGAACTAAGCACATGCAACATTTATAAGTTATTCTTCCTGAATCAGTCAATGGGTTTATGTAATTCATTTGAAAGTCCACACATAGATACACCAATTGCACATTGCCCCTTTAGATAACTATTGTATCATTCAATATGTCTCAGGATTCTATATGTCATTCTACAGTCCAGGTGCGCGAAGGGGGGGGGGGGGTAATTTGTGTTATTGCATGTTCCACAATAAATGTCTGAAACCAAATCTTGAACTGAAGTTTAGGTCAACCAACCTTCATCAGGGTTTAGCATTTCTGCTGCTCTGGCTAAGTCTGTATGTTGCTGTTTCAGATCTGTGTGCCCATGTCTGTGGAGTTTGACGAGCTGGTCAAGGCTAGAGAGAACCCAACTGAAGAAACACAGAGTGAGTTTTCTACAGTATGGTGGTGGAGTCATTGTCTAACACTGTGTAGGTGTTAATGTAATGATTTATGTGGTCTTTCCCCAGACATGGTGGAGTTCAGTGATGAGGAGGCGTACGGACGCTACCTGGATCTTCATGACTGCTATCGGAAGTTCATCAACCTGAAAGGGGCAGAGGTAAGATGTCCACTCGCTACTCTAAATACTCTTCATCCTAGTCTAATGTCAAATTATACTAAAGCATAACCTTCTGCCCTCTGTTTCAGAAACTGGAGTACATCAGCTACCTTTCCTCATTTGACCAGCTGTTTGATGTCTCCAAGGACAGAAAGAATGCTGAATACAAAAAGTAAGCAAATTTAACTATTTGCTTTATTGTACAGACCTTTTCTTTGTGATTGTACTGTAAATGCACTAAATGCATTCCTATAGAATTGTAGTACCTTATATTAATTTGTTTGTAGTTCTCCTCCGCATGTTTTTCCATCAGGTTGTTTCACACCTGTGTTTGATGTTATACAGGTACTTAGAGATGCTACTGGAGTACCTTCAGGACTACACAGAAAGAGTCAAACCTCTGCTGGACCAGAATGATCTCTACGGCAAGATCCTGGGAGAGTTTGAGAAGAAGTGGGAGATGGGGACCTTCCCTGGCTGGCCAGTGAGTGTCCAAGATGGGGAAGAAGACTACTATAGTGATGGTCTATATGGGAGTTTCACATTTTTTATTCTCTTCCTCTGTTATAGAAAGAGACGAGCAGTGCTCTGACCCACGCCGGAGCTCATCTAGACCTTTCTGCTTTCTCCTCTTGGGAGGAGTTGGCTTCCCTGGGTCTGGACAGGTTGAAGTCTGCCCTTATGGCCCTGGGCCTGAAATGTGGAGGGTAAGCAATAAGTATGCTCTTCTGTGGCTGGGAGGAGGTCTATGGACATACTTTCAACTTGGAATACTGGAATAACAGTTGTAATTAGAATAGTATAACAGTAACTGGAATATTGTAATAACATCAAATTCCAGCCGTAGACTAGGAGTATAGATCGACGGTGTACTGATGACTAATATCGGACTGGGTGACTACTGTAAGGTTGCTAAATGGGTGTATATGGCTAATGTGTATGTGACCTCACAGAACCCTGGAAGAGAGAGCCCAGAGGCTGTTTAGCACCAAAGGAAAATCCCTGGAATCTCTGGATCCCTCCTTGTTCGCCAAGAACCCGAAGTCCAAGGGACCCAAGAAGTATGTGATTGTCAGTTAAACATTTGCATGTTTTATGTTTTTCTGCACCTGATAGCATGTTCTAGCCGTGTTATTGACCATTCCAATCTCTCTGCAGAGACACCGAGCGTAACAAAGAAGTCGCCTTCCTGGAGTCTCAGGTTTATGAGTATGTGGAAATCCTGGGGGTAAGTAAAAGATGCCAAGGATGACTCCTTTATAGAACAAGGCCTGCACACTGTTTAAGCTCCCAATTCACCGCTTTATTGACAACCGTTTCCATCCTGTCACCTGACCAAGATTAGTTTCTGATCGAAACGTTGTCAATAAAGTGGTGAATTGGGAGCTTTAACCGTGTGCAGGCCTTCTTGTTCTATACTAGTGATCTTTATTAGCCCAGCACCTATGTTTTTAGTCATATATAATGAATGTCTTTAGTTCTGAGGGCCTTTATATATAATGGTTAGTCCCCGCCATGCAAAGGTGTGTGTTACTCACAATAACCACACAAACACCTGTTAACACTTCCATCTGATTGTCTATGGCCCTGTAGGAGCAGAGGCAGCTGACCCATGAGAACGTGCAGAGGAAGCAGGCCAGGACAGGAGAGGAGAGAGAGGAGGAAGAGGAGGAGCAGCTCAGTGAGAGTGAGAGTGAAGATGAGGACAACGAGATAATCTACAACCCCAAGAACCTGCCTCTCGGCTGGGATGGAAAGGTTTGGAGTCGGGCCCTGACATCAGACCTGTGTACTATCTGTGTTAAAGCGCTGCAATACTAATGAAATACAAATGATTGTTTTATTAATAATGGTGTTATTTATTCAGACTTCATTGTACAGCGGTTGCATGCTACCACGCTAACCTCGTTTTTAATTGTTCTAGCCCATTCCATACTGGCTGTACAAACTCCATGGCCTGAACATCAATTATAACTGTGAGATCTGTGGAAACTACACGTACAGAGGACCCAAAGCCTTCCAGAGGCACTTTGCAGTACGTTCAGATTTCTGTTCAACATTATTCGTATAATTATTTGTGTATTGTTATTACAATGTCATATTAGGTTATTACAGTGTTATGTCAATGCCCTCCTTTCGTTTTTTTATGTGTGCATAAGTGAAACTGTAGAGGATTCGATTTTATAAATGGACTAATTCTGTCCTCAGCTGATAAGAGCATGTTGACCATGGTTGGTTAATATTACTGCTAGATAATATGTTGTCACCTGTTGTCTCCTCCCCTCAGGAGTGGCGTCACGCCCATGGCATGCGCTGCCTGGGAATCCCCAACACGGCTCACTTTGCCAACGTCACCCAGATCGAGGACGCTGTCTCTCGTAAGTAGTTCTGTTACAGCCCTGATAGAGGCTGAGGCAGATGACAAGTGAAAATAATGAGTATTGTTATTTGGGTTGAATAGAATAGTCATGTTAGAGAAAAAAAGTGTTACCAGACCAATAAATATTTTCCGGAGTAGTTGTACATCCAGATTGACCTCACAAAAAGATTTCTGACTGCAAGGGTCTTTCCTGGTTAAATAAATGATGAAAAATGACTGGTCATTCAGTCCACGTTCTGGATAATAATAGTGTATTTATAACCCAGTATGGTCAAAGCTGAAGTCACAGAAGGCATCAGAGCGCTGGCAACCAGATACAGAGGAGGAGTACGAGGACTCCAGTGGAAACGTGGTCAACAAGAAGACCTACGAGGACCTGAAGAGACAGGGTCTGCTGTAGAGAGGAGACCGACAAAGACTTGGAAACCTTGAAGCGCAACGTGATGCCTAATTGTAATTTTTTTATTTGGACTTTGACCTTTTCATTTACACTTTTCATTTAGAAGTTGTGATGTTGTTTTTATTAATTCCTTCCTTTGACAACCATTTTGAAATGAAACAGCCATTGATTCTAATAATAAATTAGTAATATTTGTCACCATTGTTGTTTCTGAGTTAGTTAGTTCTATTAGAAAGCAATTGTAATGTCTTAAGTTGTTTAAGGAGTCACCTGAACCACTGTCCATTCCCTTATGGATGATTACACATTTTTGTATATCCAAGAACCCTCCCATTGTCAGGTGATGGACAGTCCCTTTAAAGGGAGTGTACTAGAGGGGAGTCTGCAGATATCTTCACACTTGCTCACCGATTCCTCTGTTTGCCTGGTAAGGAAAATTCACCTTTTATTTACAAATTCATACATTTCTTAAAATGTTGAAGATGCTTTCTCAGCTCAGCAGTTTTTTGGGAATTATACAAGACACTTGTGCTGTATTTGAGTGAGCTGTTAATGATTTAAATATTATTTCATGTAGTATGACTTGCTTGCTATGACATGCAAATTGACTTACAGTATCAGTTTGCCAATATGAGTACAGTTGAGGGAAGAAATGTCTGAATATTGCTAAAATAATGTTGGATTTGGTCTGTTTATCTATAATATACACCATCCAACAGTCATCATAACTGGTCATATATAAACAGGGATATGGGTATGATAGCGTTTAATTGTTTACCACTAATTCACATGACCACATTACCAGTCTCCAGGCTGCACCCATTAAAAGTCATTGAGAGAGGAGATAAGCATTTCCTTAGGTGATGCGTTGAGGTGGAAGTTCTGGCTCCTGGTCTTGGCTAAGTGTATCCTGAGGGGATCATAAAGCTACCACGGTGTGTTCTACGAGTACTCCTGGACCCCAGGGTCAACACTAACTACATGGATTTATAACGTGTTTAAATTGATGGAATATTACTCTCATCAACATAACAATGCCCACGCCATCACATGACTGAGAATCTGAAACCTTCATTAATTAACGCACATCTTTGTACGGGCTATGTTTGTACTGGGACTCGGGCTACACTTTTGCAGGTTAATTATCCACACATCTGCTGCTGGGGGAAGTAAGCTAAGGATGTTTTTGAAACAGGACTGCAGAGGTATCCTCATCACCTTACCTAATCAATATCAGTAGTCCAGTAAATATCAGTTGGTTTTATACAAAAAAATGACAGAGCTGACCTTGATTAGCATTTTTATTTTACCATTTCAATGCAGGAGTCCTTGGTCTTTCCGGTCCTCAAAGGAGATCTGTTGTATTTGTTCTTGGTAAGAATACAAATCAGAGATGTTGTAATATCTGATTATCCCTGATTGTTTTAATAGCTGAGAGATTTAATAAGCTTTGATTATAACTCATTTGATTATTAATTCATTATCATTTAGTGCTTTTGAATCTAACCATTAAGAAAACTGTGGGAGACCAACTCCCAACTTCCACAAATGACCCCAAGATGACTGAAGCTCAAACCACCCAACCCACCACAACCATCAGCAAACTGTATCCTATATGCACAACCAGGTCAAAGACTGAAAACAGCCAAACCATTCACACCACCACTGTCCCTCCAGGAAGAGACTACTACAATACAGACCGCAACAAAGAAGTCTTCCCTACATCCCAGACTGGGGGAGAATACACCAGAGCTCAAGATTACATCACAAACATCTCTACACTCAAGACTGAGAGAAACGACACAGAAGATGATATTAACGTCACCCATTCTTTCAAGAATGAGATGGTGAAGTATAGTGATGTCATACCAACATCTCAGTCCAATGGAAACCATACTCAAGATGGGGGCAAGGACTTTGATGACCAAGGCTCCATTGCCTCCGATATGACCCAAACTGAGAACTATAATATCACCACAGAGCCTACCCCTACAGCTACTGCAAGATCCACAATGGGAGACATGACTGTAAATGCTGCTTTAACCAGAAAGAAGGTACTAGATATTTCTTGCAAATGAATGCAAAATGCTGGCAATTTTGGCAGAAATGTCAACTCTTCAACATACATTATAATTTGCTTTCCTTCACAGATGAGGTCTTGTAAAATATTTAGCTGTATCGGCATAACGTGCTACAAACATGTGAAGGTCATGGAGGACTTGTGTGAGGAGGGTATGGACTTCTGTGAGGTAAGAAGAGACCCATTCCTTCTAACAAATGTCTTTATGATGCAATGTCAACTCAATTGGCTTGGTTATCAACATGTCAGTTCATCTAGATCTAAACTATTCATGGATGAAGTGTTGTTTTTGTTAATTATGATGATTCTTCTACTCCTGATGGTGATGATATTGATGATGATAAGTACAACTTATACACCATCCCACAGCTCAAGAAAGCCTCAAGCCAGGTCACCTGGAATACCTACGTGGCCGTGTGGAGTGCTGGATGCGCCAGAGACTGCAGACAGAGCACTAAGTGTGGTCCCTTCAGCTCGTACCAATGCCACAATGAGTGTTGTGTGGCTGGGTCTGTCTCCTGTCTCAGACTGGATGGTTCTCTCAACATGCCTGTCAACTCTGCCTGCTGTGGCCTGGGGAGTCTCTCCCTCCTGGCTCTGAGTGTAACCTCTCTACTGGACAATCTACTCAACACTCGCTAATTTACTAACCTTCATGTGACATTAGACTCACTTTAGAATGCAGAGGGTTTAGTATGGATCGACTAAATGCATATTTCAGTTTTGTCATATCCACTGCTTGGGCGTCATTGGTTCTTTCATGTTTTCTTCATCTGTGAATGCAAGCTCTTGTGAAAATAAAACTGTTTTCCAGCTTTATGTTGTTCTTAAATAACACATCCCAACCTCTAGTGGATCCAGTCATGGGTTTGAGTGGGCTGTTCTTCTGTGGGAGTTACTGCCTGGGGATACATAGGCCTAGAATGAACCCGCTATGGACCAATTACTGTTCACAATGAGTTCAACTCAGACAATTAGACTCATACCTCAACTATGTTACGCCTCAACCATGTTGATCATTATATTTCTCGGATTCTCATCAAGATTGTATCACTGTCAGGTTCACAAAAAAAGGTATTTCAGATGGTGTGCAGTGTGTTCAGCAATAATTAATCTTCACAAGATGGCGCTATAGCACAGTTATATCCAGGAGCTATAGCGTATACATGTATCTGCCAAAACAATAGAAACGGTTGAGTAAATAAGGGATACAAAGTATGTTGAAAGCAGGTGCGAGTCCTGAGTTAATTCATCAATTAACATCCCATTTTACTTTGGGTCATGTATAAATTACTGGGCAGGCCATTATTTAGGCTACAATGGCTATGCCACCGGCCATAGGATGACTATGCCCACATCCACAGGGCACGAGTAGTCACTGAATGGTTGATGAGTTTACATGAAAACGATGTAAACCATACGCCATGACCGTCTCAGTCATCAGATCTCAACCTCATGCCACCGTGCATTGAAATTGCTCTGGCTCGTGGTGGCCCATGTTGGTGTTTCCTTTATTTTGTCAGTTACCGGTCGTTTACTTCACTGAGTGAGGGAGGGAGGGCGACGGTTCACGGTTGAGTGAGTTAAGTCTGGGCGGAAAGAGGAAGCTGGTTAAATAGGCTGCTAGGGTGACTACGATGTAGCAACACTGTAACAACGGAGGAATCGATTTTGAAACAGAATGAACAAAGCGGAAGACATTTTATAAAGACAAACGACCTTGTAGTTATTTTTGACTGCATTTACGTGGTGAACTTTCAAAACTGTGAGTAGCTAGGGATTGTTATTGAAACGTGGCAACATTTCTGTGCAGCGTCCTGATGAATGAGTGCTTCTTAGTAGCAACAAGTAAAATAGTTTTGATGATAGCCTAAACTCGCTGAGGAATGCCGAGATTGTAGTTGACTTTGTATTAGGTTACTGTAGTTTCAAACCGTTTAACCAATAGTCCGTTAATCTCAACAAAATGAAATGCATTTGTAGCTGCTGTCGTGAAAGCCTACTGTTACTTGATACATTTTCTAACCCTCTACTTCTCATTTCAATTGCAACCCAGTGAGTGTGTCACCTTTGTTACCATGTATGAGGATGAATGAGACCGTGCTCTTTGTCGAGGAAGAAGAGGCGGACAAGACAAATCAGCAGGTTGAAGAGGACAATGTCTCCAGGAAGATGGTTACTGTCGACTGGGACCAATGGGACAAGCTACTGCTGCCCTCTACACTGGACTCTGGTGTGCACAGTCTGGACACAGTGTATGACAGAACCACTGTGATGATTGAACAAGACCCAGTGGGTTCTAGAACTGTCAATAAAGAGGAGGAAGAGGACATGATGATGTACCTACATGAGGGATGTGAGACGGAGGGCCGTGGAGGTCTGGAAGACCACTGGCAGGCCATGTCACAGGGGTACATCCACCACACCATCTCCCAGGACCAGATCCAGTTCACCATCAACCCTGGTTCCACACCCATGCCACGGCACATCCAGGGGGCCACCATCACACTGCACTCTGAGTGCCCAGATACCCACCACAGCGAGGTAAGCCTTGATATCCAAAGACCTGAAGACTTGTGTTAGCTCCTTGAGCTAATGCCTAGGTTTTGGCCCAGTGGGCTATTCCCTGGTTCAACCCCAGTCGGTCACATAAACCTGTTTTGATATCTGAGCATGTTCTGTATTTATTTGGATATGTTGTCAGGAAAACTCACTCCTGGTATTCTGGTTGTGAGGAGGAGATGCATCATTGCTCATTCATATACAGGGCATTTGCAAAGTATTCAGACCCTTTGACTTTTTCCGAATGTTGTTACGTTACAGCATTATTCTTTTTTTTCTCTTTTTTTATCCACCCTTAATCTACACACACTATCCCATAATGACAGAGCAAATACTGTTTTTTATAAATTTTTGCAAATGTATAACAAATAAATAACGGAAATTACATTTACGTAAGTATTCAGACCCTTTACTCAGTACTTTGTTGAACCACCTTTGGCAGGGATTACAGTATTGAGTGTTCTTGCGTATGATGCTACAAGCTTGGCTGCTCTGGAGCAGGTTTTCATCAATGATCTCGCTGTACTTTCCTCCGTTCATCTTTCCCTCACTCCTGACTAGTCTCTTAGTCCTTGCCGGTGGAAAACATCCCCACAGAATGATGCTGCCACTACCATGATCACCGTAGGGATGGTGCCAGGTTTCCTCCAGATGTGTCGCTTGGCATTCAGGCCAAAGAGTTCAATCTTGGTTTCATCAGACCAGAGAATCTTGTTTCTCATGGTCTGAGAGTCCTTTAGGTGCCTTTTGGCAAACTCCAAGCGGGCTGTCATGTGCCTTTTACTGAGGAGTGGCTTCTGTCTGTCCACTCTACCATAAAGGCCTGATTGGTGGAGTGCTGCATAGATGGTTGTCCTTCTGGAAGGTTCTCCCATCTCCACAGAGGAACTCTGGAGCTCTGTCAGAGTGACCATCTGGTTCTTGGTCACCTCCCTGACCAAGGCCCTTCTCCCCCGATTGCTCAACTTAGCCGGGTGGCCAGCTCTAGGAAAATACTTGGTGGTACCAAACTTCTTCCATTTAAGAATGATGGAGGCCACCATGTTCTTGGGGACCTTCAATGCTGCAGAAGTGTTTTGGTACCCTCCCCAGATCTGTGCTTCGACACAATCCCGCCTCGGAGCTCTACGGACAATTCCTTCAACCTCATGGCTTGGTTTTTGCTCTGACATGCACTGTCAACTATGGGACCATATACAGTGCCTTGCGAAAGTATTCGGCCCCCTTGAACTTTGCGACCTTTTGCCACATTTCAGGCTTCAAACATTAAGATATAAAACTGTATTTTTTTGTGAAGAATCAACAACAAGTGGGACACAATCATGAAGTGGAACGACATTTATTGGATATTTCAAACTTTTTTAACAAATCAAAAACTGAAAAATTGGGCGTGCAAAATTATTCAGCCCCCTTAAGTTAATACTTTGTAGCGCCACCTTTTGCTGCGATTACAGCTGTAAGTCGCTTGGGGTATGTCTCTATCAGGTTTGCACATCGAGAGACTGAAATGTTTTCCCATTCCTCCTTGCAAAACAGCTCGAGCTCAGTGAGGTTGGATGGAGAGCATTTGTGAACAGCAGTTTTCAGTTCTTTCCACAGATTCTCGATTGGATTCAGGTCTGGAATTTGACTTGCCCATTCTAACACCTGGATATGTTTATTTTTGAACCATTCCATTGTAGATTTTGCTTTATGTTTTGGATCATTGTCTTGTTGGAAGACAAATCTCCGTCCCAGTCTCAGGTCTTTTGCAGACTCCATCAGGTTTTCTTCCAGAATGGTCCTGTATTTGGCTCCATCCATCTTCCCATCAATTTTAACCATCTTCCCTGTCCCTGCTGAAGAAAAGCAGGCCCAAACCATGATGCTGCCACCACCATGTTTGACAGTGGGGATGGTGTGTTCTAGGTGATGAGCTGTGTTGCTTTTACGCCAAACATAACGTTTTGCATGGTTGCCAAAAAGTTAAATTTTGGTTTCATCTGACCAGAGCACCTTCTTCCACATGTTTAGTGTGTCTCCCAGGTGGCTTGTGGCAAACTTTAAATTACACTTTTTATGGATATCTTTAAGAAAAGGCTTTCTTCTTGCCACTCTTCCATAAAGGCCAGATTTGTGCAACTTTCGACTGATTGTTGTCCTATGGACAGAGTCTCCCACCTCATCTGTAGATCTCTGCAGTTCATCCAGAGTGATCATGGGCCTCTTGGCTGCATCTCTGATCAGTCTTCTCCTTGTATGAGCTGAAAGTGTAGAGCGACGGCCAGGTCTTGGTAGATTTGCAGTGGTCTGATACTCCTTCCATTTCAATATTATCGCTTGCACAGTGCTCCTTGGGATGTTTAAAGCTTGGGAAATCTTTTTGTATCCAAATCCGGCTTTAAACTTCTTCACAACAGTATCTCGGGCCTGCCTGGTGTGTTCCTTGTTCTTCATGATGCTCTCTGCGCTTTTAACGGACCTCTGAGACTATCACAGTGCAGGTGCATTGTGATTACACACAGGTGGATTGTATTTATCATCATTAGTCATTTAGGTCAACATTGGATCATTCAGAGATCCTCACTGAACTTCTGGAGAGAGTTTGCTGCACTGAAAGTAAAGGGGCTGAATAATTTTGCACGCCCAATTTTTCAGTTTTTGATTTGTTAAAAAAGTTTGAAATATCCAATAAATGTCGTTCCACTTCATGATTGTGTCCCACTTGTTGTTGATTCTTCACAAAAAGATACAGTTTTATATCTTTATGTTTGAAGCCTGAAATGTGGCAAAAGGTCGCAAAGTTCAAGGGGGCCGAATACTTTCGCAAGGCACTGTATAGACAAGTTTGTGCCTTTCCAAATCATGTCCAATCAATTGAATTTACCACAGGTGAACTAAAATCAAGTTGTAGAAACATCTCAAGGATGATCAATGGAAACAGAATGCATCTGAGCTCAATTTAGATTCTCATAGCAAAGGGTCTGAATACTTATGTAAATAAGGTATTTCTATTTTTGACATTTTTAAATAAATTAGCAACATTTTGTAAAAACTTTTTTTGCTTTGTCATTATGAGATATTTTGTGTAGATTGATATCGATTTTTATTTATTTAATCAATTTTAGAATAAGGCTGTAATGTAACAAAGTGGAAAAAGGGAAGGGTCTGAATACTTTCATAATGTACTGTATATTTTCTAATGTCCCGGTCATGATGTCCTGAAGGATGTTACAAGGTTATAGATAGGCAGAGAGACATTTTGTAGTCTTCTTTGAAATTACACTGAGTCGAGAGTGTAGGCCTCAACCCTTCTGGTAAACATGACATGGGGTTGGTCAGGCTTACACGTGATGATCATATCATATGATGTGTATTCTCAGTCTGTGAATAACTGAGACCGCCCTTTTCAGCATATCACATATACACTCTTAGAGAAAAGGGTACGAAAAAGGGTTCTTCGACTGTCCCCATAGGAGAATACTTTTTGGTTCCAGGTAAACCCTTTTGTGGAAAGGGTCGTTCATGGATCACAAAAGGGTTCTACCTGGAACCAAAAAGGGCTATTCAAAGGGTTCTCCTATGGGGACAGCCAAAGCACCATTTTACTTTCTATATAGCTCCGTTCTAAGAGTGTATAACATGTGGAAGGGAGTAAGACGTCCCTGAGGTCATTCATTCGCATCATCATCATCACAGAGAAAATAAACCATGCTAGGTTAGCAGCAGCAGAACCATATTGTGTGAAGGTGACAAGCCAACTGTTATGATGAAGTCAGTGAGTGAGAGGAAGAGACAGGAGAGGAGATTGGTTTGGGGTGGTGAAATTGGGCCAGCCCGGGAGCTAGCTGTGAAGCTTCTGTTTTCCCTCATCATCATCAGCCTCTCTCCCATCCAGAACCACAGAGTCATTATAGTCAAGGTCTCTGAAGATGTAAAGATGAGATGATAATTCTCATACTTTACAGCCTCTTGGTTCTCTTTCTGTGAAGGTAATTAGATCTCATTCATAAATGTGCACTTCAATCTTCTCATAGAAACCAATACAGCTGATTCATTTCCAGACTTGATGTATAGTAATGTTTGTGAAGTGTTACATACCGGTACTAAAAACACTTCCTACATGTTAAACTTATGTTTATGCATATGGTGGTTTTCCATCTTGTTGACATAGTTTACGACCACAACTCTCTGCCTGTCTGTTCTGCAGGTGAAGCGTTACCAGTGTCTATACGAGGACTGTACTCGTACCTACAGCACAGCAGGGAACCTGCGGACCCACCAGAAGAGACACAGAGGAGAATACACGTTTGTCTGCAACCAGTTGGGCTGTGACAAGGCCTTCCTCACCTCCTACAGTCTGAAGATCCACATCCGCGTTCACACCAAGGAGAAGCCCTTCGAGTGTGACCAACAGGGCTGTGAGAAGGCCTACAACACACTGTACAGGTAAGGGTTAGACCAGTGTTTTCCCTACCATTGACTAGGTGAGGCAGATACCACAACCTAGCAGTTTTCTCCGCCACATCTATTTAGTTAATATATTATTTACAGGCCCACTGGCACTAAAATTGTCAACTGAAGGAATCGTAGCCAAATTATTGTAGCGGGTAGCCTTCCTGCCATGACGTGTCACGTGATGATGTTTCATCAGTCATGAGTTGGGCACTCTTCTGACCCCCTGACCTCAAAGTTAATTTACACAGCTAAGTGGCCTTTGGTATGCTGAACCCAAGTCAAGCCACAACTCACAGTGACTGTATGCTGGTGTGTTGATCTGCAAACACCAGCCGTGTTTGTTTCTCTCTGTTGTGTTTGTGTTAATGTGCAGGCTGAAAGCCCACCAGAGACTGCACACAGGGAACACGTTTAACTGCGAGTCGGATGGATGCACCAAGTACTTCACCACTCTGAGTGACCTGAGGAAACACATCCGGACACACTCCAAGGAGAGGCCCTTCAGGTGAGCTCACCATGAATGGCTGAAATATGCAGTGGGTTGAAAGGACTAACTAATTCATGAACAAATGAATGCTTGCACAAATGAATACATGAGCACGGTTACATGCACACAATAATGTGATTATTGTAGATAGTCAGGTTAATATAATAGTTTGATTGAAAATGTACATCCATTGCAAGAAAAACTATTTCCCTACATGGACACATCTGAAATTAGGCTACCGATGGGACTTTTGATAAATGCTGAAAATCGTCAATCAAAATAAATGTTCTACCACAGTGACCATGTTATTTTTGCGAAGACTATTAGATTCTGAGTTCGGATATATAAAGTTTGTATGTGAAAACTATTTATAAGATGCATACTTTCAGTTTTTCCTAACTTTTCCCCCCCGTCAATCGCACATAGCAAATAAACCACTGGAACATCGATTAAGCTGTTTACCTTCCTAATAATTCTAAAGATTGCTCAGAAAACCAGGTGTTTTCATCGGCATATGCTTACTTTGATTATGACCGATTTAAGATAAGCAGAGTCAGGTGTTTACATGACTAATGTCATGCTCTATCAGATATGAAGGTAAGACCCAGATGCAGACCACGTAGAATAAACAAGACTTTAATATTCCAACAGGGGCAGGCAATAGACAGGTCAAGGCAGGCAGGGGTCAGTAAACCAGGGCAACGGTATCGGGCGGCAGGCACGCTCAGGGTAAGGCAGAGTGGTCAGGCAGGCGGGCTCGGAGTCAGGACAGGCAAGGGGCGAGAAAAGAGAGACTGGAAAAAGCAGGAGCTGAGACACAAAACGCTGGTTGACTTGAACAAACAAGACGAACTGGCAACAGACACAGAGAACACAGGTATAAATACACAGGATAATGGGGAAGATGGGTGACACCTGGAGGGGGCTGGAGACAAGCACAAAGACAGGTGAAACAGATCAGGGTGTGACAATACTCGGCCATAATCGGTTTAATGTTGCATTATTAGTGTGCATGTAAACGTACTCAATGAATGAACATAACTCAACTTAGTGTTGTTTTCTCACCAGGTGTGACCATCCTGGCTGTTACAAGGCGTTCACCTCTAGTGACCATCTCCAAACACACATCCTTGGACAAATAGGTGAAGGTGGCGTGGTGATACACAGCTAACTCCTTGAGCTCAAACCCTGTCTTTTTAAAAAATGAAACTAGGGGGAGTTGAAAACCCCTTTTTTCCGGAGTTGGAGATAAAACAATATGCTCTAGCACTTTCTTTCCTCCCCGCTACATTTTATTGAGTGCTCTTAATGGGGTATGGCTTCCTTAGCTGAGTCAGATTCTCAGACAGGTGTGTGTTGAAAACATCCAAGTTTATTTCAGCCCAGTAGATAGGCCTCAGCACTGCTCAGCTCCCCAGCTTCTTATTGGCCCATTTATTCTCGCAACGCCCTGTCAGCGAATCCTGATGAGCCTATTTATCCACATCCAACAGAGTGCTGAGATCACACACACATACACTCATACACACACATACATAAAACAGTCCCAAAGATCCAAACCCAGTCCATCTAGCACTCCAGACAGGCTCAAACAAACACTCATATATTTGTAGGATTTCAAAATACTTTTTGAACCCAGGTCTGATTGCTGTTGTTGTTGTGGAGCTATTAATACTGCTGCTGTTGTGGTGGAGCTATTAATACTGCTGCTGTTGTGGTGGAGCTATTAATACTGCTGCTGTTGTGGTGGAGCTATTAATACTGCTGCTGTTGTGGTGGAGCTATTAATACTGCTGCTGTTGTGGTGGAGCTATTAATGCTGCTGTTGTGGTGGAGCTATTAATGCTGCTGCTGTTGTGGTGGAGCTATTAATACTGCTGCTGTTGTGGTGGAGCTATTAATACTGCTGCTGTTGTGGTGGAGCTATTAATACTGCTGCTGTTGTGGTGGAGCTATTAATACTGCTGCTGTTGTGGTGGAGCTATTAATACTGCTGCTGTTGTGGTGGAGCTATTAATACTGCTGCTGTTGTGGTGGAGCTATTAATACTGCTGCTGTTGTGGTGGAGCTATTAATACTGCTGCTGTTGTGGTGGAGCTATTAATACTGCTGCTGTTGTGGTGGAGCTATTAATACTGCTGCTGTTGTGGTGGAGCTATTAATACTGCTGCTGCTGTTGTGGTGGAGCTATTAATACTGCTGCTGTTGTGGTGGAGCTATTAATACTGCTGCTGTTGTTGTGGTGGAGCTATTAATACTGCTGCTGTTGTTGTGGTGGAGCTATTAATACTGCTGCTGTTGTTGTGGTGGAGCTATTAATACTGCTGCTGTTGTTGTGGTGGAGCTATTAATACTGCTGCTGTTGTTGTGGTGGAGCTTTTAATACTGTTGTTGTTGTGGTGGAGCTATTAATACTGCTGCTGTTGTTGTTGTGGTGGAGCTATCAATCCTGCTGCTGCAGGTTCCTCTGGGACCCAGTTCTACACACACACACATTCTAACACTCCATTCTAACTATAACACTGTAATTTGTCTTTCTAGCCTGTTCCTCTGATACCAGAGAACCCAACAAACTCTTCCTCCCTCTGAGGAGCTATGAGTCTCAGATCGGGTTTAGATCCATTACATGTGATCTGTGAATGCAACTCACATTGATGTCAGAGGCTGAGGAAACATTATCTGCATGCTTTTTGGGTTTGCTTCCCAGTGGGAGTTTCCATATGTATCCTGCAGAACTGCTTGTGTCTGTAGCCAGGACTTTTCTCAGTGTGTGTATGTGTATCTGTGTGTGTGTTCTTTCTTCTAGGTGAGCCACCCCTCCTTCAGGTGGACACAGATGGTGATAACTCCCTAAGCTCCTCCAAGAGTCCGAGGGACAACATCAAAGGTCACGACCCTGGACCATCAGCTGACATAATTCACAGCCACTCCCTCCCAGACGTGAGTCCTCCCACCATGTGACTGAAAATGGCACTTAATAATGATGTTTTGACAATGACATATTGCATCTGTTTCTGTCTCACACGGTATGTGTCAAGACTTACTGGCCAAATATCCATGCAATCAATAGATTTTCTCTGTATTTTTCTGTCTTTTAAGTCTGTTCTCAATATGCGGTGCTCTCTAATCTTCTCTTATAATTAATCAATAATCATGTTTTGGAACACAGGATTTGAATCCTCGTTCCCCATGTCTCAGTGATATGAGCCTGATTTCCACTGCTTCTCAGCTCCGAGAAAGTAATGTAAGTCATTTTGTAACTCTTTTTTTCTCCAAATTTTCTATTTCGCACACTGTCTGAATAAACATCCATGCTATATGTCTTAAAGACATACACTCACCGGCCAGTTTATTAGGTACACGACTCTGTTCACGAAAAAGGATAGCTCCTACAGAAAATGAGTCACATGGCCGTGGCTTGCTATATAAAGCAGGCAGACAGGCATCAAGGCATTCAGTTACTGTTTGATTGAACATTAGAATGGGCAAAACAAGTGACCTAAGCGACTTTGATGGTCGGTGCCAGACGCTCCCGATCCAGTATCCCCGAAGTGACCGGCCTCCTGGGCTTTTCAAGCACGACAGTGTCTAGGGTTTACCGAGAATGATGTGGCAAACAAAAACATCCAGTCAGCGGCAGTCCTGTGGGCGAAAACAGCTCGTTGATGAGAGAGATCGAGCGGAGAATAGCAAGCTAAGAGGCGGGCCACAAACATGCAAATAACGGCGCAGTACAACAGTGGTGTGCAGAACGGCATCTTGGAACGCACAACTCGTTGATCCTTCTCCTATCAGCTAAAAACAAGAAGAAGCTGCTCCAGAGTGCATGTGATCACCAACACAGGAGTATTGAGGAGTGGATTAACATTGTCTGGAACATGACAGTTTACTAGCGTGGCCTGTTCAGTCCACACACCTCAGCCCAAATAGAACATCTTTGGGATGAGAGAACGGGCTGTTGGCAGCATGAATGTACCACTGTCCAATCTGCAGCAACTGCGTAATGCCATTGTGTCAGCATGGACCAACATTCTTGTGTAATATTTCTGACGCCTTGTAGAATGCCCCCCAAAAAATCATTCTGGAGGAAAGGGGGGTCCAACCCGATACTAGATAGGTGTACCTAATAAACTGACTGGTGAGTATATATACACTATACAGTTATCCCTTTGCTATTGGCTATATAGACACTATTAGAGACTACAGTCATGTCTCAGGGCTAATTGTATACATGTATAAGTTGTGCATACTGTATGGTAATTGTAATAGATGGTAACTAAGACATGTGCTGTATATGTTTTGCTTGTTAGACTAATGTTACTCTGCTGCTGTCTTGTCCCTGTGGCAGTCTGATGCCCTGGACCTGGTGTTTGAGTTGCTGTTTCAAGACCATCCCCAGAGACAGGGTGAGTACTGTACCATGTTATGGTGAACACCACCAGTGCTTTGTGGTCTAAATGCCTTGTCTCCTGTTAAGCCCTTAAAACCCTTTTATCTGTCCCCTATCTTATCCAGATGTGTCATCGGTGGCAGTGCCCTCGTATAGTTTGGAGAACCCATCTCTAACCGTGGTGCTTTCAGAAGCATCTCACCCTTTCATTTCTACCTGTCCTGAACCCTCTGACTCTACCCCTAGTGAACCCCGTCCTGTACCCCTCACCCCTGGGTGCACCCCTGGTGAACCCTGTCCAGTTCCTGTTTCTCCCATGATCAGTGATACACCTAAACATGAGGTGATTCCAGAACAGCCATCCAATCAGAGCCTACTACAACAGCTAGCCTCATCCCTCCATTCCCAACCAGGCTCCACCCAGAGCGTACTATCACAGCCAACCACCACCCTCCATTCCCAACCAGGCTCCACCCAGAGCGTACTATCACAGCCAACCACCACCCTTCATTCCCAACCAGGCCAAACCCAGAGCGTACTACTACAGCCAGCTGCCATGTCCTCCATCTATTCTCAACCAGGCCCATACCCTCCACCCTCCAGCTGCTCCCTCCAGGCCCCACTAACACCCCTCTCCCTGGGGTACTCTACTCCTCCTACGGTCCCTGCCCACAGTAACATCCAGTCCATCACCTTGTCCACTCAGAACCTCCAGTGGCTGTTGAACAGTATCAATGACCCGAGGCAGCAGGACATGCAGACACAACTATCCGTGAGTCATCATTAACAACTTACTAATAGGTTGTTATTATAATTATAACAAGTCAGGCCCATTATAAGTTATAAGCAGATAATACGTTTTTCTATTAGATGTTGGTCTAATAATACAACATTCTTACATGTTTTTATCGGACAGTTTTTTATGAATTAATCATTTGTTGTCATACGATATTTGTGTCATTATTCTAGATGCTTTATTGAAACCTCCTAACCTGGAGGGTAGTAAAGCCAGCTAATCAGCCGCAGTCCAATCATTTGGTCTTTTAATTAAAATATGGAGAGGGTCGTCCAATCATTGGCCTTTTTATTAGGATGTGGAGAGGGACTGTCCAATCATTGGCCTGCTGGATCTCATCCAGTCCAACTGTTAATTGACCTTCAGTTGTTTTAATGAAACTTTTCCTCTGTTTAGCCACGAGGCATTGACATTCTGTTAATTATATGCTGAACATGCTCTCTTCTCTTGTTCTGTTGTATTTCAGCAACAACACAGTGGCTCGACACTAGAGAAGCTCTATTTCACCACAGAAACACCAATGGGAGGGAACACAGGTAATTTATGGAGATTCATCTTTCGCTTCGTTATATTTACCGACATATGTCACCTCTGATGATTTTAGGTGTGGTTTTTACACGTATTCTACATGTTGATCATTTCAATGTATTTGGTCGCTAAACATTAGCAGTTGCAGAGCTGTAGATATTGTAATGCTAGCAACAAGACCGTATCTGTGAGGTTGTTGTACTGTACAATTTGTATGGATATATTGACTTTTAAAAAGATTATTTGACATGCAATCTGTCTTGTCTGCTAGGGACAGCTCTGCAGCAGATAGGCCTGAGTCTGCCTGTCATCGTAATTACACAGGGAGAGTCATGCCAGTGTCGGTGCCCCTGCAGAGACGGCAGCGCAGCATCAGACACAGGGAAACAGACTGGTGCCCAGTTCCTTCAGTCCCAGGACCTATCAACCAAGGACCCACCCCCCCAGCCCCAGGACCCACCACCCCAGCCCCCTCAGCCCCAGGACCCACCCCCCCAGCCCCAGGACCCACCACCCCAGCCCCCTCAGCCCCAGGACCCACCACCCCAGCCCCCTCAGCCCCAGGACCCACCCCCCCAGCCCCAGGACCCACCACCCCAGCCCCCTCAGCCCCAGGACCCACCACCCCAGCCTACTCCACCATAGCATCCTCAACCTCCACCTGTACATCCCCCATGAAAATTAAAGTCAACATTCTTATTACTGGAGAAACTGTTCCTGTTCCTTATCCAACTGAGGTGTCTCTATGCATTGTGCTGTGTACCTAACTCTTTCTGTTGTTAATACCTAGTTCATAACCTCAATCAATAGTAACCCAAACAACTCCAGACTGGTTGCTGAGGGTAGAAAGCAATCATGTGCTGCATTTCAGTGTGGATCAGGTCAATTCTGGTAGCAGACTAGCGGTCTATTATGAATTGGGCTTGAACAGTGGCTGGCTGCTGAATGTAGTGTGGAAAATGGTTGACTAGAGCACAAATCCTCTGTAGCAACATTCCTCTTTACATCCAGTCCCACTGGAAACATGAAAGGTGACATTTATTTTTGATGGCGCAGAAAGGTAAAGCACTGTTAAAACAGACTATCACTCCCCAAGCAGTACTTAACATTGCATTTTTTGCCAAATGTGTGTGGAATGCAAATTGTTGTGGCATCGCGTGCGTCATGTATCCGTACCGTTTCATTCTGAACCTGCAAATGATCTCTGTGTATTCAAGGATGTCGAATATTGGGAGATGTAAGTAGCAAATGCTGCTCTAACAATGCAGTGCAGTACATTTAGACACTAGCAAACTAACCTGGCAATGCACAAATATTAGTTTTTTCTTCAACGTTTTCTTCAATGTTCACAATATAAGTGTTTTTAACATGTCATTTTTTATGTAATGTCATCATCTGTAACTGTTCTACTTACTGACATGATGACCAGATGGACAGGTTAGCTGAGGTGTCTGCATCAGGCTCCCTGTGGAGGAGCTCTGAAGAGTAACTGTTCTACTTACTGACATGATGACCAGATGGACAGGTTAGCTGAGGTGTCTGCATCAGGCTCCCTGTGGAGGAGCTCTGAAGAGTAACTGTTCTACTTACTGACATGATGACCAGATGGACAGGTTAGCTGAGGTGTCTGCATCAGGCTCCCTGTGGAGGAGCTCTGAAGAGTAACTGTTCTACTTACTGACATGATGACCAGATGGACAGGTTAGCTGAGGTGTCTGCATCAGGCTCCCTGTGGAGCTCTGAAGAGTAACTGTTTTACTTACTGACATGATGACCAGATGGACAGGTTAGCTGAGGTGTCTGCATCGGGCTCCCTGTGGAGCTCTGAAGAGTAACTGTTTTACTTACTGACATGATGACCAGATGGACAGGTTAGCTGAGGTGTCTGCATCAGGCTCCCTGTGGAGCTCTGAAGAGTAACTGTTTTTTAATGTACAAAAATCCACTTGATTGTGTCTCTTTGAATGTTCTGCATTATTGAACTAGCTTAATGGGCTTCCTGTTTTTAAGTGCTTTGGTTTGGAACTCTGAGTGGCAGAATTCCCTCGACGACATCCCCCCAGCCAACCCTGCTGCCTTTAGATACATTTCCTCTCTCTCTGTATCTGTCTCTGTCTCTCGTGCCTTTCTTTTTTCTAGTGTGACTTTCTGTCCCTGGACAATGTTTTCACATGACCTCAATATTCTCAAAGTGTCACTGAGTTAACAGAAGGAAACAGGTTTTTCCTAGCTTGCTTCTACTTCGCTGGCCTGATGGACCCATGCAGGAGGATCAGATGGTGATGGATTCAAGATTGAAAAAGCTCTGTATGGATTATGCTCATTTAGAATCTGAACTGATATACTTTGTTTCACCATTGTAGAATGAATATCAGTTTGGATTCCAGGCTAAGAGTATGCTAGTGGCAAGGAACAACAGGCTTTCTAAATGTAAATGACTTCCTTATTTACGCCCTCCTACTGTCTTGTCAGTCAATTCTATTTTCATACTTCTCTCTCTTTGATTCTCTGTCCCTTTCTCTCCCCTCTCAGTTCACTGCCCTTCTACGGTTGACATTCTGAGGTACGAACCAGGAAGCTATAATGGTATGAATGCATCATCTGATCTGTCACCTGGCACTAGAAGGATCATTGATGAGGAGTGTCAGGGCCGGCCGTCGCACGGTGCTGTGAAGCCTGACATTTCTAACCTCACCACGCCTGGTTGGTTTGGTGTTAACGGCTAATGTGTTTGGGCAGTGTGGGTATGGAGCAGGACAGAGACTCAACACTGGCCCCATGGTTTCTATTTGTCCTGAGCTGAGTAGTAAAGTAGCTAGTGCAGTGTGTTGAGAAGGGACCAGGCAGCCTGCTACGGCTTGACAATGATAGAAGAGCGTGTTACAGGACAGGCTCCTTCCCAGATGGTGGGTCTGACCCTTGCTGATTTGGTTGAGTCGAAACCACCCTATTTCAAACACACCAAAGATGCCCACATAGTAACCAGACAATACGTTTATTTTTCACCATTTAAAAGTATTACAGGAAAGAATAAGTCCTCAATGTCAGAATGTCTCCAAGCTCACCCACACTACACAAACCCCAGTGGCTATATCATTACTGTGGCGATCATCACAACAGAACTCATCTGAAAGGAATAGACTTAAGTCACTCAAAACAGGCTATTTCTTGGCACTAACACAAGTTGACTTAAACCAACCAATGAAACTTTGTACAAAAGTATTTGTGTTGTGTATTCAGATGTAAAATTTAAAAATTTAAAAAACAGGCATCGGGATGAAATTCACATAAATGGAAAAGTTAATTTGAGAGAAGAACAGAAGAGTTGACGAAAACAGACAGGTTCAATCATGAGTGTACCCCTGAATCCCAAACCAACCCCTAGCCCCCTCCCCCTAGATGCTTTTGCAGATCTGAGAGGATTGGATTGGTGTAAGCAACCTTCATCTTGCCCCTCTGATAGGCCAGGTGGATTTGTTGCTAAGTCAATGGTGTGAGCAGTCTCAGTCCCATTTGCTCCACTGAAAAGCATACGCTACTTGTATTTATTTGGACAGTGAAGATAAAATGTGTACATTTGGCTCTATACTCCAGCATTTTAGAATTGAGATCAAATGTTTCATGTGAGGCGACTACGGAATGTCACCTTTTATTTGAGGGCGTTTTCGTACGTATCTGTTTTACAGTTTAGACATAAAACACTTCTGTATGTAGTCCCCCCATTTGAATAAAAAAATAATTATTTTAAGTATTTGGACAAATTCACTTATAGTGTATTAAAGTAGTCAAAAGTGTATACCCCCCAAAAATATATATATGCTAAGCTCTCACCATTACCAATAACAGGGGAGGTTAGCATTTTTGGGGTGGGTATGATCTTTGTTCCTCTGTAACTTTCTCACTCATCATTATTCAGGATATATTACTATCCATAATCATGGCAGCATCCACATTAATGTAGAAGTGTTCAAAAACATCTATTCTTATTTACAATAAAAGTGACTCCAGTACATTATTCACCATTCAGTTCTATTGGGCAAAATCTGTAACACATAATCTGTAACACAACCAAAACAAACTGCAAATGCATCCAACAAGTTTATAGAGTCACAAGCTTGACGTAGTCATTGCTTTAATATGCTATAAGTTCATTTGTCCAAATACTTATGAGAGGGAAAAAAACATTTGAATGGGGAGGGGACTAGATACATTAAGGTTTTCATTTCTAAATGGTAAAACAGATATGTATGAAAATACCCTCAAATAAAAGGTGACATGCTGTACTCTCGCCTCATATTAAAAACAAATCTCAAATCCAAAATGGAGTATGGGGCCAAATTGACAATTTTTTTGCTTCACTGTCAAAATAAATATGGTTTATATTCACAAGGACCCAAAATACCCAGCAATGAGGCCACTCCAAACCCTTTTATCACTACCATGCTGAACCAAACTGTGTTGGCTGTGCTATTTTTTTTTCATTAAAAAAAAAATGTTTCAGCAGGTTCCAGCGACTATGGTGGATAGTAACCACTAACCAGGACAGCTCAGTACAGCTTGGTTTGGCTCGGTTCGCCTCAGCTCAGTAATGTGAAAAGTTCCTCAGTTTTACTCGCTCCAGTCACACCCAAAAGGTATTATTCCCATCGACCCAGTCCAGTCAGGACTCCTGTCCTCTACATGAGCCACTTGTCTTTCTCCTTGTTGAAGTGTTCGGCCCACTTCCTGGTGAGTTCCAGGTATAGATCTGACCGGTGGGGCTGGTAGTCCAGATACAGCCGCGTCACCGTCTTCCTGGGCACCGCCTTCTCAATCTGTGTCCCCTCGTGCCACTCGTTGAACGACGTGATGGTCACGATCTCCGGCCGCACCGACAGCGCAGCCTGTAGGCTGGTCTCATAATAGCGTCCGTTGACCCTGTTCCTCGTGTTGTGGTTGTTCCATGGCCTCACTGCGGTGTCGACGTATCCCGGCCCGGCGCTGGGCACAAACAGCAGGTTATTACCGTCACAGAAGTCCTTGACCGCCTTCCAGTTCTGGTGAGAGGAGCCGAAGGAGAAGCCGTTGGAGGCGAAGTATGTATACATGCCGTCGAAGCCACCGGCCAGGATGTCGTGTTTGTGGCGTTCCTCTACGACCAGGGCGAGGAAGACGCCGTCGTAGGGCGTGCCGCGGAGGGTGTGGGCGCCGGCGGGGTGTAGCAGGTCGGCCCAGGCCTCAGGCGGGGTCAGGTAGGAGTCGTAGACATAGAACAGAGGAAGGATCCGCCCCGTGGTCGACCTGAAGCGGTAGAAGGCGCCATGGTTCCCATACCTATGAGGTCAAGATTTTGTTTACTTTAGTTCATGTTTACTTATGCAGCTAGAAGCTGAATTGCAGTATACATACAAATCACACGTATTTTTATAGAGAAGTGAACAAGCAAGATGGAAAACATATCATGACTCCATAGGTAGCCAATCTTCCACTCCCAATGTGTATCACCCACATGGGTGATTCGATTTTACAGTCAGAGATGATTTATATAAAAGTGTGTTGTTGTTTTACACTTATTACAAAGCAGGAGGTTCTGCCAACACAAGGGTTCTCAATTGAGTGAAGTGCCAGATGTCTACAGAAAATGCTATTATGTGAAATGGTGCAATTATTTTCAAGAGCAAATTTGGAATGTGTGAAGACTGTAGATGGAGAGATCAGCATTTATAAATGTACCCTCCATCTCCCAATCTCATTCTCTCTGTGGTTTATTTTCAGGCAGATGGCTAGCACAGTTGCTTTTGCAGAAGTTGGCCTCAGTCACGATCATCACTGTTCAGTTAGCTTGACTACGATACGCTAACCCTCCCACCGCCCACAGAGGGTGTCCAAAGGTTGGGACAATGTTAAGGTGGATCACTATCATGCCTCATTATATAAAACATCTCATATTCATATTTCTGTTCTCTACTGGTCTAGCCTGGTCTCGATCTGTTGGTGCACTGTAACCGGCTCCTACAAATGTAAGATCTTAATTTGATCACCCTGTAGCAGGAGAACTTTCCTGCAATGCAGGAAATGTTAAACTTGTAGTGTATTTGAGGGTTAAAAAGGCTTCTAAAGTTTGTAATTTCCACTTTGAAATTTCAGACTTGATTTTCCCTTACGAAAAGTGTATCAACCACTACAAAAATGTCCATACATTTTTATCCACATAATAATTCACATACCTATTGCTGCATGATTATTTTCCTGCTGTAGCAAACTGGCTCAAATGAAGATCCTACATACAGTGGGGCAAAAAAGTATTTAGTCAGCCACCAATTGTGCAAGTTCTCCCACTTAAAAAGATGAGAGGCCTGTAATTTTCATCATAGGTACACGTCAACTATGACAGACAAAATGAGGGGGGAAAAATCCAGAAAATCACATTGTAGGATTTTTTATGAATTTATTTGCAAATTATGGTGGAAAATAAGTATTTGGTCAATAACAAAAGTTTATCTCAATACTTTGTTATATACCCTTTGTTGGCAATGACAGATGTTTTCTGTAAGTCTTCACAAGGTTTTCACACACTGTTGCTGGTATTTTGGCCCATTCCTCCATGCAGATTTCCTCTAGAGCAGTGATGTTTTGTGGCTGTTGGTGGGCAACACAGACTTTCAACTCCCTCCAAAGATTTTCTACGGGATTGATATCTGGAGACTGGCTAGGCCACTCCGGGACCTTGAAATGCTTCTTACGAAGCCACTCCTTCGTTGCCCGGGCGGTGTGTTTGGGATCATTGTCATGCTGAAATTACCCAGCCACGTTTCATCTTCAATGCCCTTGCTGATGGAAGGAGGTTTTCACTCAAAATCTCATGATTACATGGCCCCATTCATTCTTTCCTTTACACGGATCAGTCGTCCTGGTCCCTTTGCAGTAAAACAGCCCTAAAGCATGATGTTTCCACCCCCATGCTTCACAGTAGGTATGGTGTTCTTTGGATGCAACTCAGCATTCTTTGTCCTCCAAACACGACGAGTTGAGTTTTTACCAAAAAGTACTATTTCGGTTTCATCTGACCATATGACATTCTCCCAATCTTCTTCTGGATCATCCAAATGCTCTCTAGCAAACTTCAGACGGGCCTGGACATGTACTGGCTTAAGAAGGGGGACACGTCTGGCACTGCAGGATTTGAGTCCCTGGCGGCGTAGTTTGTTACTGATGGTAGGCTTTGTTACTTTGGTCCCAGCTCTCTGCAGGTCATTCACTAGGTCCACCCGTGTGGTTCTGGGATTTTTGCTCACCGTTCTTGTGATCATTTTGACCCCACGGGGTGAGATCTTGCGTGGAGCCCCAGATCGAGGGAGATTATCAGTGGTCTTGTATGTCTTCCATTTCCTAATAATTGCTCCTTCAGTTGATTTCTTCAAACCAATCTGCTTACCTATTGCAGATTCAGTCTTCCCAGCCTGGTGCAGGTCTACAATTTTGTTTCTGGTGTCCTTTGACAGCTCTTTGGTCTTGGCCATAGTGGAGTTTGGAGTGTGACTGTTTGAGGTTGTGGACAGGTGTCTTTTATACTGATAAAAAGTTCAAACAGGTGCCATTAATACAGGTAACGAGTGGAGGACAGAGGAGCCTCTTAAAGAAGAAGTTACAGGTCTGTGAGAGCCAGAAATCTTGCTTGTTTGTAGGTGACCAAATACTTATTTTCCACCATAATTTGCTAATAAATTCATTAAAAATCCTACAATGTGAATTTCTGGATTTTTTTCTAATTTTGTCTGTCATAGTTGAAGTGTACTTATGATAAATTACAGGCCTCTCTCATCTTTTTAAGTCGGAGAACTTGCACAATTGGTGGCTGACTAAATACTTTTTTGCCCCACTGTATGTATAGTCGTTGTTATAAATATGTTTGTCTCTTCCAAAGCCTTTTAGTGGCACTATCAATTGTCTCAAGCCCTCTGAGTAATACTCTAAAAATGCAAGTGAAATAAGGACAAAGGCCACTTGCGTTTCATTCCTTAACCTCATTTAGACCCGAAGAAGACTCAGATTTCTCCAGATCAAAGTCACTGTAAATTGAAATGGGAAGCAGAGCTCTGACCTTTGGCTTAAAGTAAGTGATAAGAGCATCTTAATCTGTGTGAGTTTGAGAGAGAGAGAGAAGAGGGGAGTGAGAGTGGAGAGGTAAAAGGAGAGGAGAAATGGAGTGGCTGGATGTACAGAACAGTCGACAAGTCAACCTGCTTGTTAACGTGTATCTCAGTTAGTAGAGCATGGCACTTGCAATGCCAGGGTTGTGGGTTTGATTCCCACGGGGGACCAGTATGGGGAAAAAAGTATGAAAATGTATGTCGCTCTGGTTAAGAGTGTCTGCTAAATGACCAAAAACATGTAAATGATCTAGCGAGTAAGAGAAGAGGAATGGAGAGATGTGTGAATTGTTTAAGACTGACCTAATTGTCAATGATGTAGTTTGAGAGAGAGAGAAGAGGACATGTTGATGCATAGGACAGTGGAAGGTCAACCTACTTGTCAATGATGTATTTGATGTTATCGTACATGCTGAGGTCAGTCCGTCCCTTGTACGGCTGGATGTGGAACGCCACCTGTGGGAACCGAGTACAGATACGGATCATTATAAACTCTTAATAAAGGAGGACAATACTGTCTGCAGTACACATTTCCATAGTCTTTGAAACATTATTATACCACTTGAATGTAAACACTGTCCTGTAAATAAAGACGTAATGAAAAGCAATGTTCACATTCATTAGTATATCAGCACATTGCCATTTTATTGTTGCATTGAAATGCAGTAAGGCATTGACTGGCACAGAGAAAGAATAAGTACTGTCGATACCTCGCTTTCCAACAAAGTCACTGTATTTATACACTGTTGGAAAAAAGGGTTAAGGGATAATTATTTCTGGTTCCAGGTAGAGCCATTTTTGGTTCCATGTAGAACCCTCTGTGGAAAGGGTTCTACATGGAACCCAAAAGGGTTTTTCAAATGGTTCTCCTATGGGGACAGCCAAATAATACTTTTAGGTTCTAGATAGCACCTTATTTTTAAAGAGTGTATTATACAGTATGTTCTGTATGTTGACTGTGTCTGTATTCTGTTTGTACAATGTCTTCATGGCAGCACCTTCTCAATAAGTTAGATTTTGGGTATGTGTTAATGTACTTTGCAAATAAAGTGATTCTGATTATTGTTCATAACCAATGCATTTCGCCATGTTGCCCTACAACTGGCATATCCATCGGTAAATAGTACTCTCTTAGAAAAAAGGTGTTATTTAGGACCTAAAAGGGTTCTTCGGCTGTCCCCATAGGAAAACCTTTTGAATAAACCTTTTTGGTTCCAGGTAGAACCCTTATGATTTCCATGTAGAACCCTTTCCAGAGAGGTTTCTACATCTTTTTCTAAGAGTATAGAACCTGTTCCTCAGGGAATTTATGTGCAATATGTGTTTAATCAAATGTCATGGACTCCAGTGTCCTTCCAGAATAACAGATGAAATTGACCCTGTCAGACTAGAGTGTCAGAGGCCTCCGGGCTGGGATCAGCCAATCAGAGATTGCCTTTAACTGGCAGATCATCTATAAATCCTTCTCTGACTCCAGGGCCTCTGTGTCTCTGTGTGTGTGCTCCTGGCGATGTGAGAGCTTGTATCCCAAGTGTAAAGATATAAGGTGATAGAATGGCGCAGGGCAGGAGCTAAGTTCTTGAAAATAAAAAAAAAAGACTGGAAGAAGAGCAAACCACTGAAGCAGAGGTTCTTAGCTCCCTGCGGTCATATCCAATATCCAAACTCAGGATCTCACCCTCTCTGTCATGTCTTAAGTGATCCTCAATCCTCCTCTAAGAAAAGAAAAGTGATTTGGAGATATTCCTTCCAGTGGTACTGCAGTGAACCTTATCTTGCTGGAGATAGATAATGAGCACGATACTTACTGCTCTCTACTTTAAAGCAATAATACTATCTACCTTAAAGTATTACCTAAGGCCGTTTTCTCTCTGTACCTCTGTCTTTGCTGCAACTGAGAGACAATGCCTGCCAACCTTTCAATGAACCACTCAAGGACCTTACTTGGAGATACAGTAGATGGCATACATATAAGGTCTATACATCCAACCAGGATGAAATTCCTTGAGGTTTCAAAACAATTTTTCAAGGGAGACCACATACCAGAACCTTGAAGGGTCAACAGGGAGTCTCTCAGCATTCAAATGACTGATTGCGGTGTGACACAGATTGCTGTGAATGATTCAAATGACATGAATGGGACTGTGGCAGCAGGGCTGACATACTGCTGAGGGGTGGCTGCCCTCTCTCACCCCAGGGTTAGACAAGCCTGATCCCATATCTGTTTGGGCTGTATAGCCTACACCTACTGTCATTGTCGAGAGAGCACAAACAGATTTGGGACCAGGGTTAAACTGCCTGACGACTAGGAAGTTTACCTCAGCTGCTGTATAGCAAAAGGTCCACTTCAGCTCACCGACAACCGCTGATAGAACCGTCGAGCCATGAAGGAGCGTGGCGGGCTACATAGAAAGGAAAGAACACCCACTCCCTCTCTCTAGCGCTCTTTCATAAAGAGTTTCCATGGCAACACTGTGTTTGGCACGGCAGCAACCAGGCTCACTCGCTCGCCGAGCTGTCAGTTTGTGTCTTTGGCCTCAGAAAGGCCGAGCGGCAAGGTGAGCTGATGTGCTGTTCCATCTGTCGCTTTCCTCAGCTGAATAAACTGTGTGTGTGTGTGTGTGTGTGTGTGCGTGCGCCTCTACTGGAGATGAGAAGCTGTTTTTCAGTTTGTTCACACGTTGTGCTGTGTAGTGGGAACAGATTCTCCTATTAGCATTCTGCCCTTAGGTGCAGCTACGCTTACTGTAAACGTTGATCGTTATTGAAACATCTAAATATTTAACACAGATGTTTGTTTTGTCATTGTTTTTTTGTGAGACGTAATAATAAGCTAGGCCCGAGGCAGTTTAATGTTTACACATTAGGCTCTGTATATTCTTATTCATGATTTAAGGTGATGATCATGTAAACAAAGTCAGTGAATGGAACAGTCAGTGTGCATATTAAAGGCTTTATGAGTAGAAAAGACAGGTCGGCACAGATACACTGAGGACGTATGCAAGGAAAGAGATCTCTCAGTCCCTCTACCTCAACCTATAATTCCTGTGTGGCAGGGATTCTGCAACAGAACATTGCAGCGTTAGCCCTCAGGTTAGTCATACAGAGATACAAACCGTTACTGTTGTGTAAGTCCCACACAGACCTACCGTGCTTCTCATTATTCATGCAATTCCACACTACACACACGGTTGGAAGTGAAGTCTGCACTGTCTTCTGCAAAATGTAGGCCTGACATATTCTACATATGAAAGCGGATGGAAAGAAGAACCTTGGGCTATATTTAAATCAATGCATGCACTGTACTGCATGCTATGGGTTTATGCAGTGTGCGCGAGAGAGAGAGAGAGACCATCTCGTGCCATGCACACAGGCCTCAGGCTGCATGATCAGCCCCAGTTATGCCTTGGAGGCCAATGCTGTGTGTGTGTTCGTGCGTGCGTGTGTGTACAGAACATCTCTAATTGCTTCAATAGACTGAATGTCAAACAGTACAACAGTGCCTTGAACGGTATCCCCTGAGTCACTCCTCCGTCAATTGGAAATGGTCTTTCTTCGGTTTTAAAATACTGAAGGAAAAAAAGTCTGCCTTCAGAGGACCTTGTGAAGCACCCAAAGACTTGGGAGAATATTGAAGAAATGTGTTTTCTCTGACTACATCAATAACATACAAGATGGAGGAAGAAAGTGGGCTAGAACAGATGGTTTTAGGTATAGAAAATACATTCCAAAACCAACATCACACACTTCACCCTAAAAAATAAATGCATTGCGTTTGTCTTCGAGGGAACACAGTGAATTTATACATACACAGTGGCTGTTTTTGTAGTGTGAATATTTCAAAGTGTATGTATTTAGTTAGGTACAAAGGCCAGGACTGATACTCACTTAGACTACTACAACAAAGGTCTGAGTTAACGTAGTCTCTTGTGACAGACTGTTACAGAAGAATGTAAGTCTATTTTCTGAATCTCAAGTTTAGGATCTGAGCGAACAACATAACCCTTAACCACCTACCAACCAATCATCACTGCCAGACGGCCAGTCAGCCAGCCAGGGTTGAGGCCAATTCCTTTTGAATTCAATCCATTCCAGAAGAAAACTGAAATTCCAATTGACTGAATTGGAATGGAATCGACCCCAACCCTGTAGCCAGACATTTATTTCTTCAGTAAAGCACCAGAAAGTGTAAAAACATACCGGTTCTCTCACCAGTTACCTTGATGCTGTGTCTGTGGGCAGCGTCCATGACAGCAGGCACCAGGTCTTCACATGGCTCACCATGGTTGTCTGCAATGCCAGGCGGGTACCAAGACAGAACCAGTACCCCTGGGGCAAAACAGTTAGTGAGGACACTCTCTGGTATGACTATTGACAGAAGGGTAGGTCTATAACACATCCCCTTTCATATGAAAGCTCAAGAGCATTAGGTGCACAACATTGGTGCGGATTGAATGGGGGAGTTTAAGTGAAGCTACGTCAATATTTGAGAGCTACAGTATCATTTCCAGGACACCGCTTGATAATGATATTTCAGTTTGGATGGGTTAGTCGTGCCGAAATCCCTTACCTGCTGCAGCCGCTTCAATCTGCGACATGTGTGACTCCAGCACGGTGGGGTCTCTGGAACTGTATGGTCCTAGCTCCGGGTAGAAACTCGACGCTATGTCCTCCGGAGGAGTGTGTCTTCCTTTGGCGTGGCTGGCGGCAATCTTAGGGTCCCAGTGCGGTACTAGAACATGGTCCCAGTGAATATATTTACCGTCCATCTGTGGGTTGCCGTACCATAGGTAATAGAAGATTTGTACATCGTAGAATATACTGTAGTCACGGTCGGATTTTGTGAAGACGACTTTGGTGTCGCTGGCTAGATGGGGCTGACCAGGGGAAACTACCATGTCGTTCGAAACTGGCCGTCGCCGGTCGCCTCCTCTTTCCCCCACAAACTCTCCCATTCCCGGGGCCAGGTCTGAGAAGCCATCGCTGGGTTTCAGTGTCCTGAGGCCCATCATGGTCCCGAAGATGAAGAGGGTGAATAAGAAAAGTGCAATGAAAGCTTTCTTGCGCAGCCGTGTCATTTTGGTAACTGTCCGTAGTGCTGAAGGAAGCCTAGTAGCACGCTCTGTGCTGAGGGAAGCCTAGTAGAACTCTCTGTGCTGAGGTGCTGAAGGAAGCCTAGTAGAATGCTCTGTGCTGAGGTGCTGAAGGAAGCCTAGTAGAACGCTCTGTGCTGAGGTGCTGAAGGAAGCCTAGTAGAATGGTCTGTGCTGAGGTGTTGAAGGAAGCCTAGTAGAACGCTCTGTGCTGAGGTGCTGAAGTGAATGGACAGCCAATCCGTTGAGTGCTTTCGTTGAAACTATAGCGTCGTTAGATCTATGTCAGTCTCTTCCATCAACATGTGAAGTCTTCAAGTATACACACTTAGCATGAGACAAATGTGGGAAAAGGTACTCAATCTCTACAGTGGTTTGTGCGTTTCGTTGTAGAGTTCAGTGCCAGCGTTCGTGGCTTGAGGTCGATGTCTGACTTGAAGCGCAAGGAATCAAATGCATGCCCCTTCAAACATCTAAGATATAGCCTGTCAAACCATCACCGTTTCCTGTGTTTTGAAACGAATCTCCTTTGTGTTAAGTTTTCTGCTTCTATCAACGAATAGCATATATATCTCTAGCATTAAGGTTTAGCTTCTCCTAACGACTGACTGTCATTACCATTTCAGGGCATCGTCATATTAGGGTTTTTATGCTTTCCGACCGCCGAGAGTTCATTTGTGGATTCCACTGAGAGAAACAGAGAAAGCATGTCGCTCTGATCGTATTTTAAAAGCCAATCTCTCTAGTTATTTTTCCCCAAACTGTGCCTCCACACTCCCAGCTGCTCTTCTGGACTGTTAATTCATCACATAGTTCGCAGCACAGTTACCTTTGTCTTCTGCAAGTGCTCTCCGCTCGCGTGCTACCCCTACCCCTTGTTTATCCGCGACTCTTATCTACCTCGATTATGCATTTGAACCTGCTCTTCCGGGAGCAAACCGTTATAATCCATCACATTTTCAGAACGGTAGAATTAGTCGACATTTAATTGTCTGCGCTAGGTCGATTTGCGGTTTTAGGCAGACCGATATAAAAACAATCGTTTTCTCGCCACACACAGCAGGAGAAGGAGGAGGAGGCTGAGCACAGCGCTCGATGGTGCGATGCGGGGGAGAGCAGAGTGGGAGGGATTAACCCTGGTTTTAAAATCTATGAATTAACCCCGCACACTGCCTTGAGAGGAAAATAGAGCGCGCGTGGAACCAATGGGTAGCCTATTGCTTTTGCCTTTGTTCTGTAGCCTATGTGGTTACTTTAACTCAGTGTCTATGGATAGAAGTAGGCTACGTTGCATTCTCGTGCTATCCTTCTATTTCAAAATATCCTCCTATTTCAAAGCCTTTCTCTCACGGATCAGTTGGCTGTTCACACTATAGGCTATGTGGGCTATATGTTACAATATGGGCACATTGTCTTACATCTACTATTTATTGAACAAAAGAGATTCAACCTGTACGATTTTGGCTATATGATACAGCCTATGGCGAGAGGCTATAGAACACAGTTTGTCAGTATATGACAGTGGAGAGGGAAAGAGATGACATTTGAATAAAGATAAAATAACAGAGGGCTTAGGGCCCTTGTGTGGCCCCAGTTGAGCGCCTTTTCAAATGTATTTTGTTCCTTGCCAATAAAGACAACAGCAAAAAAATCTGAATCCTAAATCTTTGAAATAGCCTACTTCTGCTTGATCATTATTGCTTTTCACACAGGAGATTTCCAATTCCACGAAGCATCGGTGGGCTGAGTAGGTTTATGTCGAAAACATTACAACATTTAAATATGTAGAAGCTTTGAAGTTGACGGTTGAGATGAAAGATGATGCCACCCACTACATCCTTTTGGACGAGCTAGAAGCCCTGGCAAGATGAGCTCCTGGGAGGCAGATAAATACCCACTCACACGGTGGATTAGAGCCGCAGCACTGGCAGCTAGCACTGGGAACCGGAGTGGACACCCACGGCTAGGATCTTCTCCTCGAATCAAGCCCACTGGCACAGCTCGCTTCTCTCCATAATAATCAGTTAGGCTTTTCTATTATGAAGGCCCCCTGACTGTGCTTGTGTTGATTTTTTTTTATAGCCCAAGGCTTCTTATTTTTCATTGTTTTCTTCTTTTTTAAAGGCTCAAATCTCATTAGCATATATAGTCAACAAAATGGTTTTTCATTATGTTATTCTATTGATGTTGTCTTCATTATGATTTGTATATGAGTGTGTCTTTAGGTTTCATGCACAAAAACATAGAAACTCTATCTTCCCTTCTATCCCTTCTTTGGACACTGTGTTAACAACCCTCCAGGCAAGCTTCAATGCCATACAACTCTCCTTCCGTGGCCTCCAATTGCTTTTAAATACAAGTAAAACTAAATGCATGCTCTTCAACCGATCGCTACCTGCACCTACCCGCCTGTCCAACATCACTACTCTGGACGGCTCTGACTTAGAATACGTGGACAACTACAAATACTTAGGTGTCTGGTTAGACTGTAAACTCTCCTTCCAGACCCATATCAAACATCTCCAATCCAAAGTTAAATCTAGAATTGGCTTCCTATTTCGCAACAAAGCATCCTTCACTCATGCTGCCAAACATACCCTTGTAAAACTGACCATCCTACCAATCCTCGACTTTGGCGATGTCATTTACAAAATAGCCTCCAATACCCTACTCAACAAATTGGATGCAGTCTATCACAGTGCAATCCGTTTTATCACCAAAGCCCCATATACTACCCACCATTGCGACCTGTACGCTCTCGTTGGCTGGCCCTCGCTTCATACTCGTCGCCAAACCCACTGGCTCCATGTCATCTACAAGACCCTGCTAGGTAAAGTCCCCCCTTATCTCAGCTCGCTGGTCACCATAGCATCTCCCACCTGTAGCACACGCTCCAGCAGGTATATCTCTCTAGTCACCCCCAAAACCAATTCTTTCTTTGGCCGCCTCTCCTTCCAGTTCTCTGCTGCCAATGACTGGAACGAACTACAAAAATCTCTGAAACTGGAAACACTTATCTCCCTCACTAGCTTTAAGCACCAACTGTCAGAGCAGCTCACAGATTACTGCACCTGTACATAGACCACCTATAATTTAGCCCAAACAACTACCTCTTTCCCAACTGTATTTAATTTTAATTAATTGATTTATTTTGCTCCTTTGCACCCCATTATTTTTATTTCTACTTTGCACATTCTTCCATTGCAAAACTACCATTCCAGTATTTTACTTGCTATATTGTATTTACTTTGCCATCATGGCCTTTTTTGCCTTTACCTCCCTTCTCACCTCATTTGCTCACATTGTATATATACTTGTTTATACTGCATTATTGACTGTATGTTTGTTTTTACTCCATGTGTAACTCTGTGTCGTTTTATCTGTCGAACTGCTTTGCTTTATCTTGGCCAGGTCGCAATTGTAAATGAGAACTTGTTCTCAACTTGCCTACCTGGTTAAATAAAGGTAAAATAAATAAATAAATAAATCTGTTTAATTCAAACAAGCCTCGATCCAGTTTAGGCCTCTGCAAATTTGTAATGGAACCAGAGTGACATCTAGTGGGATGAGAGATACATTGTTTTACAGTAATCTTGTTGATGTGAGAAATATGACTGGTGAGGATTCGAGCCACACCGTATTAATAAAAGTGACAGGTTCAGTTGCATTCAGTGATGATAGAGAGGACTGATTTAATGTAATCTCTCACTGTATCCATGCATATACATTTGTCACCACCAGGTGGAGTCTATGGATCATTAAAACGAGTTTGAATTGTGAGACGAATTGAAAGGTAGACTATAGCACCATGCACAACAAGGGATGGGTTCACAAAATGTTTACATGGGCGCTTTTCGTTATCGAATAACGATATCGATCGACACATGATCAGTTAAAATGTAAATAGAGACACCTTGAAGTGAATCATCAATCCCGTGTTCTAGCCCTGCAATTGACTTGAATCTGCATAGTGATTTGAATGTTTGAAGCTTTATGAAAAAATGACACGTTGTGGCTTGACGTATGAACGCTTCTTCTGACTAGTAGTCTTCGTTGAGCGCCAAATGTAACTTTCAGAAATCATCAACAGTTTGTTTTTAGAGGTTTCACTTTAGCAGTAAGAGCTGTCCAAGGTGCTGAAATAGTCTAGTGGTTAGAGCGTTCATGACGGTAAGCGAAACTTCGCTGGTTCGAATACCCGAGCCGACAAAAGTGAAAAGTATTTCGATATGCCCTGGAGCAAAGCACTTAACTCTAATTTACTCCAGGGGCTCTGTACTGACCCTATAAAATAACACATTTCACTCCACCTATCCAGACCAGTCAAACGTTTGGACACACCTACTTATTAAATTATAATTTTTATTTTATTTTTTATTTTAAACTATTTTCTACATTGTAGAACAACCCCTCCAAACGGTGCAAAGCTGTCATCAAGGCAAAGGGTGGCTACTTTGAAGAATCTTAAATATAAAATATATTTTGTTTTGTTTAACACTTTTTTGGTTACTACATGATTCCATGTGTGTATTTTCACTATTATTCTACAATGTATAAAATAGTAAAAAATTAAGAAAAACCCTGGAATGAGTAGGTGTGTCCAAACTTTTGACTGGTACTGTATATACATATAAATGCTACTTTAACATTTATTGTCAAATGCCAGCCAGAAATGTTCTCTGCTCTGACACACACACACACACACACACACACACACACACACACACACACACACACACACACACACACACACACACACACACACACACACACACACACACACACACACACACACACACACACACACACACACTGTAGAATATCTAAAATTCTTATGTGAAAATGAACTTGTTAGTACCTCTGTTGCTCAACCCCTATTGGCAGATAATCAGCAAAACCACCAGACAGTGTCACAGTAGTTTGATGTATTGGCTCTCTCAGCAGATGGCCTGGAGATGGACTGTCTTACCTGACCTCAACAAGTAACAACACATTAACCAATCAAACACTCTAAGCTACATGTTAGTCCATGTTAAAAACAGTTAACATGCAAACAGAATGTATAGGATATGTAGCTTATTACAGTTTTTTTTCAATCACTTTGCTACAATTTTCACAAGTATGTGGTACATTTTCACAACTCTGAACACAAAAATCGAAACAAATCATCAAATTGACTCATGTTTCAAAACTCTAAGCACTTTTTCAATTGACTGAGTACTGCAAAACAATTCAAAGTCTCTTGTTCACTGCATCAAATCGCTCTTTCAGTTTACATACATATTCATAAATGTTCTTGTAATTGGCTAACAATACATACATTTAACTATCACTTAACAGTTCAGAACTGCTGAACACTGTAAAATGTAATATTTTCACATCATAAATGTATCAATTGACATCAATTTAGGTTGGAAGGTTAAACCAAATCCTATACGGATGTGGCTGTAAATACTACATCACTATCATCCTACATCAGCCAGTGTGCTTCAATACATTAGGGCAATGTGTAAAAAGTTACCATTTTAAATTATGGCGCAATAGTTTACAATGCACTGCTGAAATGCCTGGTTTGTAAATGACAGTATATTTCACTTATTATCTGACTTTCGCTGTTGACTTTGTCAAGCAGAGCGAGAGAGGTATTACTGTAGCAGTTACAATAACAAGTCACATAGACAAGTTGATATTATGCAATGTTGCATAGGGCAGAAATGGCATACATATACCAGGCTACACCAATACCTTTTAACTGTAGGCTTCTGCTTTACTGCACCTGCCACAATACCCTATATCTGATGATTTCTTCTACATGTGTGCTGTTTATAGTAAGGATACTGAACCTGTGAATCTCATTTTTCTCAACACGCTTCAAACTTTACATTGGATGCAAACAAATGCTGAAAAAAAAATGGCCGTAAACTTAAAAAATGGTACATACTGGTACATAGCTAAATACTTCATGAAAAATTGTATTTACCTTATTTTATTACTTCTATTCAGCACATCCAACAGATGTATTTAGAAAATTGTATCTGGCATTTTTTGCTATTAGATTACATGCGAGTTAAAATGACTAAATGGTGACTATTGGTGACTAAACAAAATGTTGTCATGGTATTTGACAAGAAAAATGGATATTGCATGAATAACTCAGGGGTGAAAGAAGTGTTTGACTCCAATGAATGCTCAGTCAAAGGTTCTGAACATAAGACAAGTGTTATCAGTTATGAAAATATACCACTTGCATCTGAAAAAATGTACCACAGTGATTGAATAAAAGCGTAGATATAAAAGCAACAGGCTTTTCTAACAATTATTTTTTTTGTGGGAGGGAGGAAGAGAGAAAAAGAGAGAGGGAGGGCTACCTGTCAGAACATCACAGTATGATGCATGGATCAGGTACAGATGGATCAGGTTATTGATCAGTGCTGTGTCCCCTGGGGGAGGAAGGTGAGATGTGAGCTGACAGCTGAAACCATATGGAGCCATTGGGCTTTCTCCTTCAACCAACCACAAGGCCCTAACATGTTTCCCAGGTCAACTACTCCCCAATGCAGTTCTTGATATGAAAACATGGATCAGTACACCTCATGCTCCTCACAACACATGCACACATGTGTGCGCATACACGCACACATACACACACACACACACACACACACACACACACACACACACACACACACACACACACACACACACACACACACACACACACACACACACACACACACACACACACACACACACACACACACACACACACACACACACAGACACATTAAATTAATGAACCCAAGAGAGAAACACTATACACTCTTGCAGCCTGGTTGTAGATAATCTTACAGATATCTTGCCTGCTGTTACAGGAATGACAGTCAACAACCATGAGAGGGGTAAGATAGATGGAACCCTCTGCCCTTTCAGTCACTATTACATAACATCTGGTAGTGTGGGTGCATGCATTTGTGTGTTTGCTAGCATGCGTGTGTGGAAGTTGGGTGGGGGTTGCAGTGTGTGTGACCAGTGAGCACATGTCGAGGCATTGTAATTACTAAGCCCCTGTGTGTGACAGGGGTCACCTTAAGGCCGGCCTTCTTTGTGCTCTGACCAACAGATCCAGGGCCCTTCGTCTCCATGGTGACCCAGAGAAGACTGCAGTGTAGCAGCAAGCCTGAGAGATTATTAGAGAAGAATTTGAATGAAACCAGTCATATAGTTTTAATTAGCTAACACCTCTCTCACCATCTCGTTCTCTCCTCTCTTTCTCTCTGTCCCCCCATTCCTCTATCTGCCCCTCTCCCTCTTTTTCTTTCTCCCTCTCACCTCTATATATCTCTATTTCTCTATCTACCATTCTCCCTCTACTTGTGTGTGTCTCTCGCTCTCTCTTTTGCTCCCTGTCGCTCTCTCTCTCTTTCTCTCCAGTGTGTAATGCTCTAGGATGACTGATGGTTTTATAAGATGGAGGATCCTATGTCCAACCCAAAATGACTCCCTCCTCCACTTCCCGTTCATCCTGGGGACGCCTTATCTCACAGGTGTCGTTGGCACACATGTAAAGAAGAAGGGTAAGGCACGAGGGTACAGGTGACAAGGGTCCCATATGGCCCAGCGCACCAGCTGCCCAACGGACATGCACGACCTCAAAGTGTCCCTTTCACAGCGTACGATTGGTTTCCGTTTCCTGTATCTGACAAGATATCCATGTTTTACTATTGATGTGCGTGACTCAGTGTCTTTGTCAGGCGCTTTACGGCAACAGGTGGATGGGCTTTCCACTTATGATGCAGCTGATTCCCACAACCCAAGTTATCTTAGTCATTTTAATTATCCGACATTGTAATTGACTTGAAGTATTGTAGCCTATTGAGTTCATGCGGTGTACTCAGTGCTTAGAGAAAAGCCGGATGACACCTGCATTGTCAATGTCATGACAGCTGCCTTTGAAAAGCGTTGACGGCTGAGTTAGAGCACAGATCCGGTAAAGGTGACTCATTGTCGCTAATTATTCAAATGCTTCAGCAGGGATCCTGAACCTTTGGGTTTCAGAGACCATAAATACCTGTGTCAAGTCGGTGAAGGGACTGACAGGTTTTACATATAGCCTTGCTTTTGAAGAGCTCACCAAGAATTACTTTCTAAAATGTGTCCAAAAGATCCCAATTGTGGTGAGTTGACCATTTTATTCCTTTGTTAACCTGAAATATATGCCAAATATATGGGCACTATGAAGTAGGACTATTTTGTGTGTGTGTAACTTGGTGTGTTTTACACATGATTACTTGTTCTGTTACCCGGCCTTTTATCCTATTGTTACCTCACGTTTAGTCTGCAGTGTCTACCAGGGGGAATTGTCTCATTGATTGGGATAGCATTGGTAGCCTGTAAACGTCTTATTTTTCTATCACAATTGAGATGGTGAGAAATAGTCAGATTTGTAGAAGTGACACTTCACTCAACTTTTTGGATTCCTTTCAAGGTTATTCTATCTGGTTTTATTTTCCATTTAAACTTACCAATATTGAGAGGGCACTACAAAGTTATAACAAAGCACCAGTAATAATGTGCCATAGCCTTGTAGCCTATGAGGACAGGCCCTCCCCCTCTCACACAAGGCAACACAACCCCTCTGTTGACGTGCATATTCATTATCTGTATCCGTCAGCGTTTCTGAGGGAATTCGATGGAAACCTATTTCACCGTCTTTCACAGACCGTGCACCCCCAACACAAATAACAAGCAAGTTATGGTGAATTATAAGAGCAACATTCACGGGAGGGTTGTGTGGAACTAGTATCTCAAGAGATGGGTGTTTATTTATTTCCTTTGTTTACTGCATGTAGTCGATAGTAATCCTAAACACGTATGACAGTAGCAAAATATTGTCAAAATTGTTTCAAACGAAATGACAAAGGGGAATGCATGTAGCCTGCCTATCCTGGATATTTCTACAAGATCAGCTACTTTAAATAAGATCTTCTATTTTTTCCGGCTCACTGCTTACATTTATTTTCCTGATATTAGCCTATTCTTTGGTTTATAGATTATTTTAATGTGACTTTTTTAGTGTGTTCATGTGTGATTGCAACAAACAGAAACAGAACAGCTGGATTTAGATGTCCTTGGTTTTTGATGGTGTGGAATGTGGAAGGGCAAGGTTTAATTTGAATGGTTTCTGTGAAACCATGCACCTGAGTGACTCATTATCCGCATATTCAAATGCTCCAGGCACTGTGGGGGTTGTGGCTCTCTCCTGTCCCGGAAGTGGAGGGGGTCGCTCGGGGTGTGAGTCCCCCAAGGCCCCGCTGCTAACATCTAGGTGGTTCTCCCCGCTGATTGGTCGCTCGGCGAATTTGGGCCCTATCACAGTGGAATGTTTAATTTATCAGCCAGAAGATTGCAATTGAGCATCACGTGGTGGCCTGGATCGAAAAGGTGGGGGTTACTATTAGAGGTATAGGAGGGTCAGAGTGGGCTCCCTTCCATATTGTGCAAGAGACCAGGAGAAGGAAAATACACTATTTTCCAAAGAGGGATTACCGAAAAACGTGCACGGATGTTGACGATACAACCAGAGTTTATTGCCTGATTCTTCTGGAGTTGTAGGAGGGCCAGGAACCCCCCAAACCATGGCAGAAGGTACAGGCAATGGTTCCACAGGTTCTTTGAAGATCTTTGAGGGGATTCGATGGAAAGATCTCTTTATGAGAAGAGACAAAAAGAGGGCGGGTTGGGTTTCCTTGTATTGTCTTTCAGATTTGGGGATTCTTTTGAGAAATTACTCCCAGCAGTTTTACACCACCGGTTGTCAGGGCGAAAGTATCTCCAACACTCTTTGTTTGTTTCCATTGCTGTTCTGGTCCTCTTCTGCGCCTTTGTTAAACTGTATTCGGGAAAGTGTAGAGTGAAGGAGGGTTGAAGGTGGACAGGGCAGGGCAGGGGGGACTGGGGAGAGGAGGACACGGTAACCCTGGATTAAAATATACCCGGGAAAGGGATGGTCTCTTTTTCCGAACAGCAGTTTACAGGTAGATCGGTCATTAGTGTTTAGATTAGGAACGTTTTCCGAAAGCAACAGCACACGTTTGCCTGAGAATGTTGTTGTAATGATTTATTCTTCGATTTGGGACCTACAATCTCTTTTCATGGAAGAATGGTTTTCAGTGCTTGCGTTGACATTTTGGGATAAATTATGACTATAGGTGATGCATTTTGCTTTATACTTTTCATTGGTAACTGAATCTTGAAGTTTAATATTTTCTATATTTTTGTCTTCAAATATTCAAAGATATTGTGTTCTCGGTTTTCGTTGCTCCTCATGGGAAGAAAATGCAAAGTTTTATTAGGCTACATTATCAGAGTCAATATCTTACGTGCTTGGGAATTATTTAGGCATGTATCGTGTAAATCAACACGTTAGAAGCTATACTATTGTAATGGTAGATACATTTAAAACGTGTATATTTATTCAAATGATTCATTTTGACGATATTATTTCGATTAGCTTATATTTATTACGCATATTATTATTTATAAGAATGTTCATTATTATCGTATTGTTATATATAATTAGGCTAGTATGATTAGACCTATTATTATTATCACCATTAGCGTATTGTTTCCATTTCAAAACAACTTGAAAAAGAGTCCGTTTAATATACTAGTTTAAAAAAAAAGTATATTCCTATGGATAATATATCGACATTGTTTCGAATAGCAACATTGTTTACACCCATGTGTTCCTAGCTTGCTGCGCTGCTCTCGAGCTCTTTACCATTACGCAACCCATTAAATGCCTTCTTCATGTCGAACCAAAGAACTGACGCTGAAAAACATCAGAGTAAGAGCCTCCCCAACTCGTTTTCCTGCCACAATTGTTGACAAGACATGCCATATTTCAAACATCTATATTTTCTAAACTGACTGAGTGACATTATTTATCTCGAAAGGGGGCTGTGCAAAGACGGAAGAGGAGGAAGCCACGGGCTCAGAGGAGGATCTGGGTTCGTCTCGTGGCAGCGGCGTGTGTAAATGGTTCAACGTCCGGATGGGTTTCGGGTTCCTGTCGATGACCAACCGAGATGGGACACCGCTCGAGGAGACTGTCGATGTATTCGTTCATCAGGTGAGGTCTGCTGTGGGACTAGGACTCGAAGAGTGTGGTGTTGATGTTCGTCAAGGCCTGTCTCGAGCTCCAAACAGGTCCGAATGGTTCTATTGGCGCGTTTTTGTGCGAGTGCATGTCTTATTTATCAACAATGTAAATATATCACTTTTGTGATGTTTTCGTTAAGGTAGGTCATTATTATTTACCTGCCTTGATTTAGCGTTTTTAGGCATTTGAATTTATCGATCATGCAATTATATAGGCCTATCAATCATTGTTTATAGTGCTTGAAAACCACTTTGCCGCACTCATTCAAAACGAATGTATAGTTTGTATGTTTTCATAGCTTATATGTTGGGCAAGAGGCAATAGGATTTTTAAAATCTCTTTTAAACATTTGACAACATTGTCTTGAAATTGTCAGCTGATTCACGTTTTAGAAATTAAAATATTTAGGCCTATTTCTCAGCAGTGCATGTGGTTTATAATGTTATTCTTACAGGCGGAACAACTCTTATTAGGCCTACATTAGTTTATTACTCAGTTAAAACGTATTATGTAGCTAATATTACCAAATCGAAACAAGCATGATAAATAAAGTCAAGTAGCTTTAAAACTAAAAACAAGATTTAGTTTATTTTTATGTTCAGATGATATGCCATCAATGCTATAACTGGAATCAGAGGCCCATCATCTTTGTAGTTTGCATGAGAAAGTTAATGTTGTCAAGAAGTGACATGTAAAAGAACCTCTCTAAAGTAAGATATTAGCCAGCCAAGAACAAAAGTGTTTGGTTAATTGATCAGTTGTTACATCTGATTAGGCTTCTGATTAGGTGTTGCAAGCAGGGTAATGGTAGCCTTTAGGGAAATTGATTATCATAAGTCTAGCTAATGAATGAAACATTTACAGACAAAAATATAACATTTTCATAATAATAGATTGTTTGTATTTGGTGTTTTAATAAACCTACCAGAAAATAAAATGAATTGAATGTGAATATTGGTTTTGAAATACAAAAGGATGGGTTCAATATAAAAAATATATTGCCACATTTTTACCTCACAATCTTTTAGAGTTTTACAAAGGCAGATAATGAATGACAATAAATATTGGGGAATAAGTGTTATGTAAAATGTCGGAATTAGGAGTAATGTAAAACCAAGTTAGTAAAACCGGAGGGGAAATCTAGTTTGTTTCAAATGGAATGGAATGCTAAGCTTCCTGAATGACAACCTAATGACTCCAGGATTGTTTTGTCAAATTAACCTGGAGATTATCAACATGCCCGAGAATCAATCAATCAATCAAATGTATTTATAGATCCCTTTTTACATCAGCTAATGTCACAAAGTGCTATACAGAAACCCAGACTAAAACCCCAAACAGCAAGCAATGCAGGTGTAGAAGCATGGTAGCTAGGAAAAAACCTAGGAAGAAACCTAGAGAGGAACCAGGCTCTGAGGGGTGGCCAGTCCTCTTCTGGCTGTGCTAGGTGGAGATTATAACAGTACATGGCCAAGATGTTCAAACGTTCATAGATGACCAGCAGGGTCAAATAATAATAATCACAGTGGTTGTAGAGGGTGCAACAGGTCAGCACCTCAGGAGTAAATGTCATTTGGCTTTTCATAGCCGATCATTCAGAGTTAGAAACAGCAGGTGCGGTAGAGAGAGAGAGTTATGAGTACCATAATGTCCGAGGCTGTCTTCTCCACCGTCCTTCCTGAGTTAAGGTAGAGGTCTGAGGGACTTCAAAGTAGAGTTTGGGCATAACATTTAAAATGTGCTAAACAGGGGAGATTCATTTACAATAGGGATTTGGTCTGAAAGTGCTAATATTAGCAATTGGGCTTAAAAAAGAGTAGACAGAGAGACAAGGGTTAGTCTAAGCAGAGATAACAAGGCTCATTCCTCTCGGTCCCCATCGAACCCTGCTTCCTGTTATAAAGTCCTTCAAACATCAGGGGTGTTGGCATCTCATGTGGCAGCCCACCCACCCCAGACTAGGAACACCCTGACTCCCACCCAGACCCTCTGCCCGTAGCCCCAACCCATCCACCCTCCCCAGCCATCCACCACCAGCCCTCCACACTCTGTAAACCTGGATGCTAAAGACCAAAGTCCTCTCCTCAAATTTCTCTGCTCCATGTTCCTGTAAACTGCTTAATCAAAGGAAGAAAAATGAGTGATTCACCCATAAAAAGGTTATCAAACACCCACATTACCAGTCCTCTAATCCACCTCTGCCCTCATACAGGCCTGTAGGGACTGCTGGACAATGGCTGCTATTGTCAACTTAACAGAGAGGAAATCCTGCTGGCTGTGATCTTGTACTGTGAACTTGTACTATCTGTGAATGAAGAGTGGGTGGTGGGGAGGTTGTATGTGTGTGTGTGGTGGGGGGGGGGGGGTTATGAGTGTGTGTGTGTGTGTGGATAATATTGTATATTTGTGCGTGAGAGAGAATGAGATTGACAGAAACGGAGAGAGAAAGAGAGAGCTTGAGAGCTGTGTTCATTCACAAGAAAGCAGTCAAGGGAGGGAGAGTTGGGGTGGGGGTGATTGAAGGAGGAGAGGTCAGGGGGGTCAGGGGATAGTTCCGGCCCGTTCACCTCCTGAAGGGGAAGGAATGCTGAAGGTTGTCAGGCCATCATGACTTGGATTCCTTTCCCACCATTATCACTTCAAACCCCCCAGAAGAGACCTCACAGTCTGGGTTAAGACTGATGCTATGCAAGGGCCATAAACTGACCCTCCACATCACAGCCCTCTCACCATCATCATAAAATTCTGCTCCACAACATTTTAAGATTGGCTTAAAAAAATAATCTATGAGCATAGTATAATCTGGTAAACCAGCCCAGTATCATAGAATAGACGTCACATAGTAAATGTAAATTCGGGACACTCAAATTAGGATAATATGTTACTTTTGGTATGGTTACAGACGGAAGAAGGTTAATTAAGGCAAAAACAGAGCATTACGCATGATTCTTTATGTAAATCCGAGACAATCCATTTAGTATGATATGTTATGTATTCATTTGTGGATGTCCAGCAAACAATTCGTATGCTATGTTATGAATTTGCAAAACATACAATACCTTACGGATTTTTAAAATGTATGATACGTCATGAATTCCAATTTTTTGGTGGCTAACTCTGACATTTGCAAGCTGGCTAACGTTAGCTATGTTAGGGTTTAAGGTTATACACCCCAACGTATAGCAACCCAAAAGTTGCGTGTTTTAAATTTCATCACGGACAACTTTAGTATTTTAGCTAATTAGCAACTTTTCAACTACTTACTACTTTTTAGCTACTTTGCAACTACTTGCCTGTTAGCTAACCCTTCCCCTAACCCTAACCTTAACTCTTTTAGTTAATTCTTCCCCTAACCTTAACCCTTTAACCTAACTCCTAACCTTATCCTCTAATCCAGCTAACGTTAGCCAGCTAGCTAATGTTAGCCACAACAAATTGGACTTCTTAGCATATCATACATTTAGCTAATTCTTAAAATATTGTACTTTTGGAAAATCATAATATATTGTACATTTTGCAAATTCGTAACATATCATACGAATTGTAATTCGTAACATGTCATACAAAATGGCTGATGGACATCCACAAATTAATATATACCAGATGAAATTTAACATATCATACTAAAGAGAGTGTCTCGGATATACAGTGCCTTTGGAAAGTATTCAGACTCCTTGACTTTTTTTCACATTTTTTTAAAGATTACAGCCATTCTAAAATGGATGAAATTGTATTTTTCCCTCATCAATCTACACACAATACCGAATAATGACAAAGCAAAAACAGGTTTCAGAAATGTTTTTGTAATGAAAAAACCCCAGGAAATATTACATTTACATAAGCATTCGGACCCTTTCCTCAGTACTTTGTTGAAGCACCTTTGGCAGAGATTACAGCCTTGAGTCTTCTTGGCTATGATGCTACAAGCTTGGCACACCTGTATTTGGGGAGTTTCTCCCATTCTTCTCTGCAGATCCTCTCAAGCTCTGTCAGGTTGGATGGGGAGCAACGCTACACAACTATTTTCAGGTCTCTCCAGAGATGTTCGGGTTCAGGTCCGGGCTCTGGCTGGGCCACTCAAAGACATTCAGAGACTTGTTGCGAAGCCACTCCTGCGTTGTCTTGGCTGTGTGCTTAGGGTCATTGTCCTGTTGGAAGGTGAACCATTGCCCCCAGTCTGGGGTCCTGAGCGCTCTGGAGCAGGTTTTCATCAAGGATCTCTCTGTACTTTGCTTCGTTCATCTTTGCCTCAAACCTGACTAGTCTCCCAGTCCCCGCCGCTGAAAAACATGTACGTAAAGAATAATACAAACCAGGTTGGGGAAACAGATCAGGGTTACTTTCTCTGTCTCTGGAAGGTCTTGAACAAGGCATGATTCTTCACCTTGAGCTCAATGGTATGAAATTAGTGTCATACCTACCGCTGTTCAGGCAGCTTGACAAAGCACATGAGGACGATAGAACTAGGTGGCCATGAAATCCAAGCTTCTTTTTCCAGAGGCCCTGGACGCCCTGGACTAAGGTTGACAATGGCAAGGAAATGTCTTTCTCAAGATGGACACATACATTCTTGAAACCATTATTTATGTGCCTTTTGGGCAGCTATCCCAAGAATGCACACCTTTCCCCTCCTCCCCTCTTCTCCCAACATCCTTAGCAATGGTCAGTCTGGGACTTGACCAGATTAAGTTCTTTTGGAGAGTCTATTGGCTGTTCTGTGTGGTGGTGGAGGGGGAGGTTGGAGCTTGGAATGCTGTGACTAGCTTGGGGGATGGGGTAACGTTGTCCACGCAGACACACACACAGAAACACACACACATTCTGAAGTGGGAAGGGTGTAGTGAGCAAGCAGTTATTGTTGTTTTAATAGGGCTGTCAATGGGACTGGAATCTGGATTGGCTGAGGGGGTTGGCCCCTGAGAAAGCGCGAGAGTGCCTGGATGTTTCCATTGATGTATTAAAACCTATGCAGAACCTTCATGTATGCATGTAGGATCCCAATTAAGGATCAGCTCTTAGCTGTAAGCACACCAGAAGACAACATGTGAAGGGGACCAGCTATATGCACAAACAATGGCAGAGTCAAATTCATTTAAACTCTATTTGTCTCTGCTTCCTGACCAGGCTGGGAATTGGGCTGGGGAACAAATGCACCCTTGTAGACACAGGAAGGGCATCATATCTGGCCTTAGAACTGTTTTCCACAATTCTTCACAGGCTTAGAACCATTTTAATATCTTCTCAACAGTTCCCTGGCCAAAAAACCTTTCTCCAACTCTGACTACTCATTCCCCATTCCCTCACAGGGTAACACTTCCGTTCTACCCTCACCTAGAACAGTTCTCATGCTGTTCTAAACTATTCCGCAGACCACACTCATGCTCCCTCTCCCCTACACAGAGCAAGCTGCACATGGAGGGCTTCCGTAGCCTGAAGGAGGGCGAGGCGGTGGAGTTTACCTTCAAGAAGTCGTCTAAAGGCCTAGAGTCTGTCACGGTGACGGGGCCAGGGGGAGCACAGTGTGTGGGCTGTGAGAAGACACCTAAGGGGCAACAGAAACGACGCTCCAAGGGGGACAGGTGAGACAGTTAAATCAATATCTTTAAATGACACATAGCCGAACCATGCATCACTTAACATCCCCACTTACTGAAAATAATTCCATGATATGGAAACACTGTAACACTCTGCTTATAGTATTAACTATGAAGATCGCTGCAATATTAACAACAAGTTTATCTGTGGCATGGTTGTTAACAAATAATTAGAGTTTGTTGAAAATATCTGGTGTCATCATCATGAAAGTTGCCAAGTTGACCGTTTTAGCCACAATGGTCTGACATCAAACAGATTTATTCATCGTCTTTGGTGGAAATTCAGGACCTAGTTACTCCAGCATAAACACAACTTTATTCCCTTTTTATGCATTTTTCTCTCTACGCATATTCTGACCTTAAATTTAAGCATGGGGGAAACACCAACGCCAGCGAGGTACGCGTTTGGGGTGGAGATAAAATAAATGTGGCGGAGGTGTGTCTACAGATTCTGACGAATAATTCCACCACCTTTACATGTGAGGAAACCATGAGTAAGGTCAAGCGTACCTGCCTGTTCCAAGTAGAAAGAGCATCCATATTTTTTGCAATATAATTAACAGCGTTCTCCATACACTGTAATTTAGCCTGCAGGGATTCAATAAAAAGACAAAGAGTCACGCAAAATGTAACCTTTGTCCTCTCTAGAACGTTTTAATCATACAGTATGCCCCGACATTTCCTGTTTCCTTCAATTAGTAGGCTAAAGCCTAAGTTATTATTAGTCACTATCAGTAGGGATGGTAAGTAATAACCATGTATAGCTTATATCAGTGGAGGCTGGTGGGAGGAACTATTGGAGGACCAGCTCATTGTAATGGCTGGAATGGAATGAATGGAATGGTATCAAACACATCAAACAAATGGAAATGACATGTTTGACTCAGTTCCATTGATTCCATTCCAGCCATTACAATGAGCCCGTCCTCCTATAGCTCCTCCTACCAGCCTCCTCTGGCCTATACTTAATTCCCAATTTAGTGTTCGTTCCCTTCCCTACATTTGTATTGTTCCTTTACATCGTTGTATTTAGCCTACCTTTAGCCTACCACATGATTGTGGTTGTGGCTAAGTGTCAAGGACAAATGCAAATTGTAGTAAAAATAAATTGGGACATGTAGGCTTATTAAAAGCTCCTAAAGTCGATGTCCAGGTCCCCGTGAAAATTGAATTAGCATAATAAATAAATCCCTATACAAATCCATTAGTTTAAACTAGAGATATCTGTTTTTTTTCATTGGATGCATCTCAATCCACCACTTCCGCCTATGTCACGCTTCCGCATCTGCGGGGAAAGGTGACAGAGCTAGAGTGGTGTTTGTCAGACCATGAGACATCCCGAAAACCGTTCTTCTCACAAAATCGTCTGTAGCGTCAGAACAGTTTGGCCTACAAACTATTATGACACCTCTATGGAAAGATGAGACTCTCATGAACATGATGGCGTCTTGGGACTCGTCTGAAGTCGGTACAGTCGATTTTCTAACTTCTGTCTTTAGCTTCCGAACAGTTTGGGCTACACACTAATATGACTGTGGAAAGGTGAGACTCGAACATGAACACATACATGTCGGTTGTTTTGCTCTAGAACGCCACAGGCCTCACACGACTGGTCTGAAGGTCCCTAGGTACCAGTTGAAAAAATGAATGGAAGTATATATGGAGACTGTTTAAGTGCCAAAAATATGGGGTTAAATACATGTAGAAAAAAATGGTTCCTGATCTTTCATCTATCAGATATAGGACAGACACTTCAGAACAAACTTCCTTTCGATTTTTTTGTGGGACTGTCTGTTGTTCCATGTAGGAAATCTGTTATTCAATGAGTGTATGGGCTAATAGCAGGACAAAAATATGTTTTCATCAAAGGTGTCTTAAAATTCAATATCAACTAGCAAAAGGATCCTTGGTATGACTTTCTTTAAAACAATTCCATATAGCTTAGTAGAACCCCCCCCCCCCCCCATTCCTTGGCTTAGACAGGGCTTAGACTCTTATGGGTTAACCGTTAAATCATTAAGGAGCTCAAACATAAAGAAGCAATAAAACTGGTCTTCTTTAGTCTAGTTGAGTATCTGGAGCATCAGCATTTGTGGGTTCGATTAGAGGCTCAAAATGGCGAGAAACAAATAACTTTCTTCTGAAACTCGTCAGTCTATTCTTGTTCTATTCTTGTGCAGATTTGCCAAGAAAAAGCAATATCTCAGTCTGGCCAATAAAAAGAAAAGATGGGCAAAAGAACACAGACACTGGACAGAGGAACTCTGCCTAGAAGGCCAGCATCCCGGAGTCGCTTCTTCACCGTTTACGCTGAGACTGGTGTTTTGCAGGTACTATTTATTAAAGCTGCCAGTTGAGGACTTGTGAGGTGTCTGTTTCTCAAACTAGACACTCTAATGTACTTGTCCTCTTGCTCAGTTGTGCACCGGGGCCTCCCACTCCTCTTTCTATTCTGGTTAGAGACAGTTTGCGCTGTTCTGTGAAGGGAGTAGTGCACAGCGTTGAATCAGATCTTGAGTTTCTTGGCAATTTCTCGCATGGAATAGCCTTCATTTCTCAGAACAAGAATAGACTGACGAATTTCAGAAGAAAGTTATTTATTTCAAGCCATTTTAAGCCTGTAATCGAACCCACAAATGCTGATGCTCCAGATACTCAACTAGTCTAAAGAAGGTCAGTTTTATTGCTTCTTTAATCAGAACAACAGTTTCAACTGTGCTAACATAATTGCAAAAAGGTTTTCTAATGATCAATTAGCCTTTGAAAATGATAAACTTGGATTAGCTAACACTATGTGCCATTGGAAAATAGGAGTGATGGTTGCTGTTAATGGGCCTCTGTACGCCTATGTAGATATTCCATAATAAATCAGCCGTTTCCAGCTACAATAGTCATTTACAACATTAACAATGTCTACACTGTATTTCTGATCAATTGTATGTTATTGTAATGGACAAAAAAATGTATTTTCTTCCAAAAACAAGTACGAGTCTTTATTTATTTTTATAGCTTGCAGTTCATTCACTGTTAGTCAGCACCTCCACACAAAATACTTTTCTCTGAGTGTGCTCCAGCTATGCTTTTTATTAGCCTATTTAGTCTTATGACCTCAAACACCGCATAGATGTGAGTTTATTTAACACTGTCTCTGTCTCTTTCGCCGACTCACAAACATAACAGTGGAATGCAGAAGTAAAAAGGGAAAAGGATCCTATCCATTTAAACTCACTGACTCCCAAACATGAAAGTGGGAATAGGGGATGCAGAAAAGGGAAAAGGATCCATTTAATTGATACCAGATGTAGGTACCCTGAGAGAGGTCATAGGTCATGGCAGCCATGGCAACAGTGGGGTGTGTTGTGTAAATTAGGTGGGGGAAAGGCAGATCCAGAGAGAAAAGGCTAGGGGTCAGGGGTTAGAGGTCAGGGTGCAGTATTGAAACAAAGAGCCCCCTCTGCTCTCCTCTCTCACCCTGGTGCCCACACTGATCAATAATCAGCGGCATCCTAGAAGAGGAGAGGGTGTGTGTATGTGTATGGTAGGGGGTTGGGATGCAAAGGGCAGAGGACAGAAGAAGGAGGGAAGTGGTAGTAAGCTTGGGTAGGCTCTGATGCTCCATCTGCGTTGGAGTTAATGCAATCACAAAATTCCCCATTGTTACTATACTCACATCTACGGATTTGAGATTGTGTGAAATGTATGTGTTGAGGCATTGGTTTTAATGCACTATACACCTCCTAAAATGATCATACACAAGTATGCAGTAAATAAACCCTGCATACATAAGAGGCAGTCATACTAATAATTTCTCAAGATTTACTTAATCTTATCATAGATGAGATCTGAGGAAATTCAAGAATCTGAAACTATATGTGGGAGAACACTGCACTCTGGTGGAAGAAGGTGTTAACTGTCTGAAATCATTGTATTAGTGCGAGTCGCCTTCTCCCATTGTGTTCTAGATGCTACAACTGTGGAGGACCTGACCACCATGCCAAAGAATGCCAGCTACCTCCTCAGCCCAAGAAGTGCCATTGCTGCCAGAGCATCAGCCACATGGTGGCCAACTGTCCAATCAAAGCACAGCAGTCCTCCCCTGGCTCTCAGGGAATAGCATCATCATTGAGGGATGAGAAAGAGGAGCAGAGCCACGCCCCCTTACTCCCCAGGGAGAGCTCTGATTGATCCATTCAAGGATTCAGCCAATCACAAGGTTTCATTGTAATGCTGCTGTTGGAACTACATCAGGCTGTCTTTATTTATCGAACGAACAGCAAGAAAATTGTACTTTTATTGATGCGATAGTTGAGATTGAGAGTTAGCTCTGTGTTTTAATGCACAGAGAGACACATCTATCCACCTTCTTTGCAACTCAAATACTTTTAGTAATTCCTTTTTTTTGTCAATGAAGGTATTCATTCTGCATTAGATAAAGAAGTGTCTTAGCTTCACACTGAAACAATCAAAACTCACTGTGTTTACAAACTGCAATAAGCCTTGTATTGTCAGTTTTTACCACTGTTCCTATGTGCACTGATCATTTTATTTTCCCTGCTGCAGCTAAATCAGAGCTAGCCTACGTTGATTTGACTGGAGATGATTGTGAGTGTTTTCCCCAAAACTTTTTGTTAGAAAAAGGTAAAGAAAATACAATCATCCAAGTGAATGTACAGAAATAGATTGTTTCTTGGTCAAAAAGGAGTGTGTCTTTCTGCTTATTGAAATCTTCGTTGGGTATTATAAGTCATTGTGCATTTCTTCGGCCAAGTGAATGTTTTAACCCTTTCTGCTGTATGAATGTTGGTACACCATGGATGCCGATAGGACTGTGTACAATACAGCTTGTCATAAGTGCCATAGCCTGGCCATTTGTCTCATGGGTGGTTGGATGTTGCCTCCTCCCATGCATTTCACAAAGCTTTGACTCAAGGCTAATTGCTAGACCAGCGTTGATTGTATGACAGACTGTGTCTTTCTGTCTGTCCCATAGCTTTTACTTTGGATGTAGACATGGCTTTCTAACATATTCTACATATTAGGGGTGTTCTAATACCGTGCCCAATACATTACCTGTTTATCATTGTCTCGTTGTACTTGGAAACTATTTAGAAAAAATGTGCTTTCTTGGATGGAGCTGAGTGTTTTTTCTTCAAGGACATATTTTCATGATTGAGTGCAATTATAAAGGGACTCAAGTGTTGAATAAGATGGTTCTAAGTGTAGTCTTCATTCCTCTTTTACAGAGGTGACTGGAATACTTTACACCACTTAAATGGATATAGATATTGTTATCTTTTTTATATTTATTATTTATTCATTGTCTTAATTCTCTAAACCTCTAATTGATCCAGTATTACAATTTCTAGCTCATTTCTGTTTAAACTGAAACTGGCTTTGGTTGTGGGCTCTTTAGAGCTTCATGGTCATATTTAGGGGCTTCGTTTTCAGTTGACTTCGTAATATGTTGTGCGTAAACCATTGCAACAATACTCTGCACTAATCATGTATGGAGTATGAATATGGGCATTTCTTAAAGATACTGAATAACTCATTGATCCTTATGATTGTAGCTAGGGTTTAGTTTCTCTGAAATCCTCATGTTGAACTCAGGGAACCCCATTTAAAGAGGAGCTACTTTGGAAGGAGGGGTGAAGTGTATTATGTGTGTACCTATAGCCTATAGGCTGGGTTGCCGGAAAACCCATGCAGAACATTGATTGCCAAAAGAGCCAAAAGGGCAATGCACTATTTACACGTTGCTATGACGTTACAGTAGTACAGCTAGCTATATTTAATGTTATATCCTAGTTTTGCTCTCTTTTTCTGATTGAATTGGTGATCAAGTTGTAAGACAGCATAGGTATTAGAGAATAATGATATTTCCTTAGACACCCTGAGTTACTTCTCCGGTCTCTCTCTGGAAGTGGCATAAGACCAGTCTGAAGCACCAAACCATCTACCTCCCCACTTTCAGTGGTTATTGTTAATATACAGCTTCGTCACAATATTAATATAATGTTGTTTAGTCCCTTGTTTACTTTGCATGGTAGTCAGTCAGTAGTTAGAATAGAGTAGACTTGCCTCTTCATGTAGGAACTACAGAATGGGCCCCTTTGTAGACAAAGCATTTTGATGACCAGGGTTGGACTGGCCGGTCCATTTTTAGCCCAGTGGACCTGTCTAACTTGGGTTTTTTGGGCAAAATTATCATTATACGGTTAATAATGGCCGCCTTGAGGGAATAAATGGGCCGCGGTGGGGGTTCAAGAAAATTAATGACCTTGTCTATGACCTTTCAAGAGCTTGTGTTGATGGGTAATGACATTTGCCATTTGATGTCACACAGTCATATGGGTTTGAGCCTAGTATTTTATCCCTTAATTTATTTAGGCTGTAAAGTCCAGACAATGGGTTTAATCTTTTTATTTTATTTAGAGTGGGTCGTGTTTTTTATATTACAATGTTCTTACTATATGAGAACAAGACAGAAATGCCTTGTCAAGAATCTATACAAGTCTACCTCAGGATGTTTTTGAAAATGGACAATGACAAGAGTTTTTTTTAATCAAGATGAAATTGTCCATGAATTTTGTGAATTTTTTTTGATTTTTTTTTCTTTTATGTGAATGATTTATTTGTTTCAGTTTGCAATGCGATGTGTTCTACCTCCCACAGAAATGCTGTTGAATGATTATTTACTGCTTTTATTTTTTGTGATTAAGCATTTTCTGCACCAATACATCACAGACATTTATGAATGATTCTCTGCATTGATATTATTTTGTGTATGTATAACATGATAATACTGAACTCAAAGCAAGAGGGGTATATTACTCTGCATGTAGGTGACAACAGCGCCTCTTGAACAAATCACCTTATCTATACTTACCAGGACAGGCAAACGCCCTAACAACTTCAAGCAGCCTCAATAAACCTCTGACATCTCTGTTGTGTTTCTGCAGACGTGTGACACTAGGCCTACTTAAATACCAAAGCATCAAATATAAACATATTCAGCATACGCTGTGGGAAAAATACCAGTATTTACTGTCAGAAACACATTTGTTAAATTTTGTGACAAATCTGCCACTGATCTTTTGATACATTATTGTAATGAGTTTGTGTAAGTTATGCTTTTGCATATGTTTCTTTCTTATATGAGTTGAAAGTATGGTTAAAAAATATTCTGAATCATTCCTCACAAAATTAATACCCACCTCTTTTCCCTCATCTATTCTTTCTTGTCACTATCTCAATTAGGCCTATATGTCAGTATTCAATGCATAGAGGTAATACACAGTGCCTTCAGAAAGTATTCACATCCGTTCACTGTTTCAGCATTTTGTGTTACAGCCTGAATTTACAGCGGATTCAATTTAGATGTTGCATTACTGGCCTACACAAAATACCCCATAATGTCAAAGTGGAATTATGTTTTTAGAAATGTTTACAATTGAATTAGAAATCAAAAGCTGAAATGTATTGAGTCAATAAGTATTCAAACCCTTTCCTTATGGAAAGCATAAATTAACAAGTCACATAACAAGTTGCAAGGACTCACTCTGTGTGCAATAATAGTGTTTAACATAATTTTTGAATGACTACCTCATCTCTGTACCCAACACATACAATTATCTGTAAGGTCCCTCAGTTGCGCAGTGAATTTCAAACACAGATTCAAACACAATGACCAGGAAGGTTTTCTAATGTCTCTCAAAGAATGGCTGCTATTGGTAGATTGGTTTTAAAAAACAGACATTGAATATCCCTTTGAGCATGCTGAAGCTATTAATTACACTTTGGATGGTGTATCAATACACTCAGCCACTACAAAGATACAGGCGTCCTTCCTAACTAAGTTTCCGGAGAGGAAGGAAACCGCTCAGGAATTTCACCATGAGGCCAATGGTGACTTTAAAACAGTTACAAGGTTTAATGGCTGTGATAGGAGAAAACAGGATGGATCAACAACATTGTGGTTACTCCACAGTACAAGCCTAAATGACAGAATGAAAAGAAGGAAGCCTGTACAGAATAAAAATATTCCAAAACATGCATCCTGTTTGCATTAAGGCACCAAAGTAAAACTGCAAAGAATGTGGCAAAGAAATGAACTTTTAGTCCTGAATACAAAGCATTTTGTTTTGGGGCAAATCCAACACATCACTGTGTCCCACTCTTAATATTTTTAAGCATGGTGGTGGCTACATCATGTTATGGGTATGCTTGTCATCTGCAATGACTAGGGAGTTTTTGGGGGATAAAAATAAATGGAATAGAGCTAAGCACAGGCATAATCTTAGAGGAATACCTGGTTCAGTCTGCTTTCCAACACTGGGAGAAAAATGTATCTTTCAGCAGGATAATCATCTAAAATACAAGGCCAAATATACACTGGAATTGCTTACCAAGACAATATTGAATATTTCTGAGTGGCCTAGTTACAGTTTGGACTTAAATCGGCTTGAAATTCTATAGCAAGACTCGAAAATGGCTGTCTAGCAATGAAAACAACCAATATGTCAGAGCTTGAAGAATTTTCCAAATTATAATTTGCAAATATTGTACAATCCAGGAGTGCAAAGCTCTTAAGAGACTTAACCAGAAAAATTCACAGGTGTAATTGATAAATGTGCAAAGAAATTCTAAAACCATGTTTTCACTTTGTCATTATGGGGTATTGTGTGTAGGTAGATTGGTGAGATGAAAAAAAAATATTTAAGCAATTTTGAATTCAGGCTGTAACTCAAAATGTGAATAAGTCAATGGGTATGAATACTTCCTGAAAGCACTGTATGATGCACAAAACAAACAATAGGCCTCATATTGTGTGTTACTTGATTTCTCTGCTCTGCTGTTTATTAGACCAAAGAATGTAGCTATGTTGACTGTTATCACCAACCACAGTATGTGGTATAGTAGGCCTATAGCTCACTTTGACAAATCATGTATCAAGCTGTATTACAAACTGAGTTGCGAACCAGACATAGTAGTGTTGACACATGCATCATTGACTAGCCTGTTAATAAAAATATATCAATATGATACACAGTGGTGGGTCTCTTTTTAGCCCTATGTCACATCATCTTTTTGTTATTCTTTAACTTAGGCTGCAGTTTCTGACACCCTGAACATGTGATGCAATGTTGGGCCTATAATTGATTAATGGGTTGGTAGTCTAGTGCCTAGAGACTTTAAAGTTGTTTTACCAAGTAACAAAACAACTTTTCAAGAGACAATGTTTATAATAACCGATTTATGAATACTTTGTTGCAACATTGTGCTCGTCTCTTCCAGTACATCATGGTGCTGTCCCTTTAAGAGCATGTTCCAAACAGGTACTGTGATAGGGGAGTTACATTTTCTGCAAACCATTTTGATTAAGATATAATTCATAATCTAGTTCTTATTGATACTGCCTACTGTATAAAATTATGGTTGAGATAAAGGTATCTTTCAGTGAGTCATTTCATTCAAGATCATTGACTTAGTCGCCTGTGTTGTGTCAAATATAATCTTACATCCTGCATGGCATCACTTTGGCGCAGACTAAATGTGGCATTCAGGGGGGTTGCCGGAAAAAACAATAAAATTTTACAAACATTAAATGTCACGATAACTTAAGAATTAAGTTCTTGCCATAGATTTGTATTCAAAATGTTTGAATAAATATTCAAATGATTTTACTTTATTTTTTAAAAAACTAGTCAAGTCAGTTAAGAACAAATTCTTATTTTACAATGAAGGCCTACCCCGGCCAAACCCTCCCCTAACCCTAATCCTCGTTTTACTGGTGTAATTAAGCTTTTCGGTAGAATATGGGAGGGAGTTGCAAGGGCAAGAATCCATGGGCATGGTCTGACACAGGAAGTTGGTGGCACCTTAATTGGGGAAGACGGGCTCGTGGTAATGGTTGGAGCGGGATCAGTGGAATGGTATCAAATACATCAAACACATGGTTTCATTTTTTTAATCCATTCCATGCGCTCTGTTCCAGTCATTATTATGAGCCGTCCTCCCCTCAGCAGCCTCCACTAATGTAAGGCTATGCAATGAACGGGGGAACACTTATTTCCCCTTTCAGCTAGCTGGAAGCTTGCACAAAAGGCGCAACAAAAAAAGTGAAAGGAAGGGGGCAGTATTTCCCACGGCTGCTGCTGTAGAGCACCCTGGCTGTGTTGTTTTTTGGAGCGAGCAAGCGGGCGCGCGCTGTTGACGGGGTACTTGAGCTGCAGGTTTGCGATCTCTCATCACGGACCTTGTCTTGTCTGCCAGAGAAAGTCAACAACAAATGAGTCGTTGAGGGAAGACTAAAACAGGTAAATGTGTAGCTTGCTAGAGTTATAATTAGCTACTCTGTTTCCTTTCCTTGTCTTCAGAGGAAGCCAGCTCTTTTGTCTGCCCGTGCGACATGGTGCTTGGTCGTGTGCGCAGGTGTGTGGGACTGCGTTACGTTAGCTAGCCGAATTGTGCGGAGCCAGAACAAGCTGGCGCAGAAGGACAATAAAGGTGTCGAGCTAACTAGTTAGGTAGTTTACTTTACGTAAGACCGGGTCATCCCCCGGGTTCACGTTTAGGTTTTTGCCCAATCTGATTCAAAATAACAAACTCATCAGGCCGTCATTGTAAATAATATTTTGTTTTCTTAACTGACTTGCCTAGTTAACAACAAAAAATCACCAAGCGTTGATTTATTTAATGTAACGCTAGGGCAAAAACCTGCAGCTAGCGGGCGGGGAACCCAGGACCGAGTTTGGGGAAACCCTGACATAAGGTACTGAACTAGCTAGCTAACTTGTCTACATTCCCCTGTGGCAACACAGCAATATATCATTTACATGTATATAGCTAGCTAACGGTAGTTATGATTCTAACAAACTATTAATGTATTTTTAGCCAGCAGTTTCTTCCTTTGCTTGCTAGCTAGCTAACGTTAACTAAAAACAGTTTCGCTTCCGTGTTTAGCTAGCAAGCTAATTCTCCTAGAGTTGAGCTAATTACACTGAACTTACTATTTGATAATGTTTATTTATTCTTGCATATTTGGGCAGTAGGCTGACATGTCAGGAAATGGCATAGCTAACTTCAACTTTCCCCTCAAATGCTGTAGCTGTCAGCAATGCGTTAGTGCGCAAATAACAGGTAACATCTGTGAGGGGGAAATGTTGATTTGTTTACATGTCGCATGCTTTGGCCTCTGAGGTGTTCACATTTGCACATTTGCTCTCTTGCGGGTAGTCCAATAGGTCATCTTTTGGAGCCTACCATTACTCGTTAAGGTCCAAGGACGTTATATGATATCGTCAGAGGTAGACTGGCTCAGGCAGCCAAAAACTCAATCTAAACGTGAATTGATTCCTAAATTGCGATACGGTTCAACACTGAACAAAAATATAAACGCAACATGTAAAGTGTTCGTCCGATGTTTCATGAGTTTAAATAAAAGATCCCAGAATTGTACAATATAAACAAAAAGCTTAAGCTCAAATTTGGTGCGCAAATTTGTTTACATTCCTGTGAGTGAGCATGTATCCTTTGCCAAGACAATCCGTTCACCTGACAGGTGTGGCATAACAAGAAGCTGATTAAACAGCATGATCATTACACAGATGCACCTTGTGCCGGGGACAGCAATAGGCCACTTTAAAATGTGCAGTTTTGTCACACAACACAATGTCACAGATGTCTCAAGTTTAGGGCGTGTGCAGTTGGCATGCTGACTGCTTTGAATGTCCGCCAGAGCTGTTGCCAGAGAATGTAATGTAATGTTAATTTCTCTACCATGAGCTTCCTCCAATGTTGTTTTAGAGTAGTATTACTGTCTGTAATGAAGCCTTTTGTGAGGGAAACACTCATTCTGATTGGCTGAGCCGGGCTCCCCATGGTTGCATCCCTGTCCAGTGATGCGAAATCTATAGATTATGGCCTAATGAAAATATTTCCTTGTGAATTGTGACTCAGTAAAATCTCAGGAAAATCTAAAATCATTTGTATTTTTGTTCAGTATAGAAACATGAAGCTTGTTACTTTTAGTATCACATCAAATAATTTCACAAATGCAAAATATACACTTACTGTACACTGTTTTAACTGGGTTTATCATCGACAGTATTTTTCAGTGATCAAACTTTTCTCATGGCCGCCTTTTGATACACACAGGTGTTCGGGGCATGCTAGATAGCTAATTGTCACCCGTAAACATGTGCTGTATGGTGATATGGCCGGGTGGGCACCCTAACCCTCTATGGCCGGGTGGGCACCCTAATCCTCTATGGCCGGGTGGGCACCCTAACCCTCTATGGCCGGGTGGGCACCCTGACCCTCTATGGCCGGGTGGGCACCCTAACCCTCTATGGCCGGGTGGGCACCCTAACCCTCTATGGCCGGGTGGGCACCCTAACCCTCTATGGCCGGGTGGGCACCCTAACCCTCTATGGCCGGGTGGGCACCCTAACCCTCTATGGCCGGGTGGGCACCCTAACCCTCTATGGCCGGGTGGGCACCCTAACCCTCTATGGCCGGGTGGGCACCCTAACCCTCTATGGCCGGGTGGGCACCCTAACCCTCTATGGCCGGGTGGGCACCCTAACCCTCTATGGCCGGGTGGGCACCCTAACCCTCTATGGCCGGGTGGGCACCCTAACCCTCTATGGCCGGGTGGGCACCCTAACCCTCTATGGCCGGGTGGGCACCCTAACCCTCTATGGCCGGGTGGGCACCCTAACCCTCTATGGCCGGGTGGGCACCCTAACCCTCTATGGCCGGGTGGGCACCCTAACCCTCTATGGCCGGGTGGGCACCCTAACCCTCTATGGCCGGGTGGGCACCCTAACCCTCTATGGCCGGGTGGGCACCCTAACCCTCTATGGCCGGGTGGGCACCCTAACCCTCTATGGCCGGGTGGGCACCCTAACCCTCTATGGCCGGGTGGGCACCCTAACCCTCTATGGCCGGGTGGCACCCTAACCCTCTATGGCCGGGTGGGCACCCTAACCCTCTATGGCCGGGTGGGCACCCTAACCCTCTATGGCCGGGTGGGCACCCTAACCCTCTATGGCCGGGTGGGCACCCTAACCCTCTATGGCCGGGTGGGCACCCTAACCCTCTATGGCCGGGTGGGCACCCTAACCCTCTATGGCCGGGTGGGCACCCTAACCCTCTATGGCCGGGTGGGCACCCTAACCCTCTATGGCCGGGTGGGCACCCCTAACCCTCTATGGCCGGGTGGGCACCCTAACCCTCTATGGCCGGGTGGGCACCCTAACCCTCTATGGCCGGGTGGGCACCCTAACCCTCTATGGCCGGGTGGGCACCCTAACCCTCTATGGCCGGGTGGGCACCCTAACCCTCTATGGCCGGGTGGGCACCCTAACCCTCTATGGCCGGGTGGGCACCCTAACCCTCTATGGCCGGGTGGGCACCCTAACCCTCTATGGCCGGGTGGGCACCCTAACCCTCTATGGCCGGGTGGGCACCCTAACCCTCTATGGCCGGGTGGGCACCCTAACCCTCTATGGCCGGGTGGGCACCCTAACCCTCTATGGCCGGGTGGGCACCCTAACCCTCTATGGCCGGGTGGGCACCCTAACCCTCTATGGCCGGGTGGGCACCCTAACCCTCTATGGCCGGGTGGGCACCCTAACCCTCTATGGCCGGGTGGGCACCCTAACCCTCTATGGCCGGGTGGGCACCCTAACCCTCTATGGCCGGGTGGGCACCCTAACCCTCTATGGCCGGGTGGGCACCCTAACCCTCTATGGCCGGGTGGGCACCCTAACCCTCTATGGCCGGGTGGGCACCCTAACCCTCTATGGCCGGGTGGGCACCCTAACCCTCTATGGCCGGGTGGGCACCCTAACCCTCTATGGCCGGGTGGGCACCCTAACCCTCTATGGCCGGGTGGGCACCCTAACCCTCTATGGCCGGGTGGGCACCCTAACCCTCTATGGCCGGGTGGGCACCCTAACCCTCTATGGCCGGGTGGGCACCCTAACCCTCTATGGCCGGGTGGGCACCCTAACCCTCTATGGCCGGGTGGGCACCCTAACCCTCTATGGCCGGGTGGGCACCCTAACCCTCTATGGCCGGGTGGGCACCCTAACCCTCTATGGCCGGGTGGGCACCCTAACCCTCTATGGCCGGGTGGGCACCCTAACCCTCTATGGCCGGGTGGGCACCCTAACCCTCTATGGCCGGGTGGGCACCCTAACCCTCTATGGCCGGGTGGGCACCCTAACCCTCTATGGCCGGGTGGGCACCCTAACCCTCTATGGCCGGGTGGGCACCCTAACCCTCTATGGCCGGGTGGGCACCCTAACCCTCTATGGCCGGGTGGGCACTCTAACCCTCTATGGCCGGGTATCAATGAGAACTGTTGTAATAAGTATGAGTTCTTGCTGATATGGAAGATAACGTCTTTATGCTTCCAAACCGTAACGCATTTTAATGTTCAGGCCGAGTGTTAGCTCTCTTAACAAAACTCCCCAGTACAGAACACGCCTTCCTTCAATGACTCTTATGTGTAATTTAATGGACTGGGAGTCATGATCAAGTGCTATCTTGCGGGTAGAAAGCCAACTGTCCTAATTTTACTTGCTAAAACTTAAACACTTAGATGTGTCATCAATCTGACAGTGTGTTACTTGGCTAGTTCATTTTCCTGAGATATAACTTATCAGACTACATCTAGACTAGGCCTATAGCTATGGGTTTTGATGTGGTCAGGAGCAGGGAGCTGTTATGTCAACTCACAGATATGCTTTTCTTAATTTAGTATGACGGATAAACTCACCTTGTTGGGATATTATTCAGTAACTGAGGGTCATCAGGGTTACATTCTCAGTTTGTTCTGCTGACCACCTAGCTCTCAACAACAATCAGTGGTACCCCATTAACCCCCCCCCCCACACACACACACACAGTGAGGAAGAGGATGGTGAGCAGCCAACCGAAGTATGAGCTGATCCAGGAGGTAGGGCGTGGCAGCTACGGCGTGGTGTACGAGGCGCTGGTGAAACGCACCGGGGCCCGGATGGCCGTGAAGAAGATCCGCTGCCACAGCCCAGAGAATGTAGAGCTGGCCCTCAGGGAATTCTGGGCCCTGAGCAGTATCCAGAGCCAGCACCCCAACGTCATCCACCTGGAGGAGTGTGTCCTGCAGAGAGATGACCTGGCTCAGAGGATGAGCCACGGGTCCAGCTCCCCACTCTACCTAGAGGTAATACATTTTATATGGATGGATGGCTAGAAAGATTTATAAATAACAGGCTAGCTGTAGTAAAATGCAGATAGACCTGTCCAGAGGATGAACCACAGATCCAGCTCCCTGCTATACCTGGATGTATTGATAATAGACTTAAAACATCATGTACAGATACCACCTTTTACACATGAAGCACAGGGATTCACAATGAGTACAAACAATTGATGAGTAAATAATTCAAATGTAATACATTAGAACTGTAGTAAAAGCAATGCATTGCATAGAAAGTGGAGGAGGCAAAAACAACTGGGGGAGATGGGAGGGCTACTATGGTTCAGGTTTCCCTTTGTCAATGTGACAGGGTTGCTCATATGAAAGGACTCTGCTAGGGGACAGGAGAGGGTTAAATATGATGTCTTCAAATGGGCTCCAGGAGGGTAGGCTTGGGCGGTATATAGTATACTGTAGTATTTTGAAATAGCCACGGGCTAAAAAAAATGTTTTAATACCTCAAACTATTTGAAGTTGAAGTACGTTTGAATATTTGTTGGTACTTTAAGTAAATGCCTGCATCAACTTGTGCTATATGTCACCTGTCACATACTTTTCCATTATGACGCTTACCGGTAGTCCCCAGTCATGTGGTGTTTGTTTACAAGCACATAACGATGAGAGACTGGAGCCTTGTTAGTCACTCACTGTTGTTCAGCACGGGTCAGGTGATTTTAGTTGCAGTATGGAATTCACAACTGTTTGTCTGCTAGATATCTTAACTGTCTAAAATGTGCTAAAATGCTCTGCAGTTGTGCGTTTTGTTTGCTAATTTAGTTTCTAGTTAAGTGGTTAGCTTACTTCAAAATCAAGCTTCTCTGCTGTTACCAAGCAAATGCCCCGCCTGGATGAAGAGCCTTGGATATCCCGGTATGGCACACTGTAAGTATGAGAATCTGGATACCCCCAAGCCTACAAGTGGGTTTATCAAACCAAATATCAAACTTTATGTAGCCTACTTAACATATCAGATACTTATGAGTAAGGTTAGGCCCTAGTTCAAATGCATTGTAAGCACATGGAAGAGTACAAATTCAGACCAGAGGAATCACATCTTGAGCATATCTGTTGAAAGACCACAGCCACAGGAGAACCTCACAAACGGATCTGTGCTGGCAGGGCGGAACTTACCATTCAACCTCAAGGTTCTGTCTCGCATATGCTGAAAAGCAACTTGGCAGCTGAAGAGGATGTGGTCAGAGCAGAGGTGAAGGAATCTGTTTATGTTGATGGGTAGAATGTTAGTGGAGAAGCTTCTTTTTGAATTCCTAAACTCAATTCACCAAAGGGCAATTATAGAAGTGATAGAAAAATCAACACCAGGATAGCCTAAATACATTTACCATAACACAAGTTTACAATAACACAACTTAATGTAACAAACATACCATAACAATTGAATTATGTAGAACAAGACAGGACCGATGCACACACTCCGTAGATCCCAATGTTGGCTATAGGATGATGTATTGGACATTGAGCACAGTCACGCTACTTGATAAAGAGAGTGATGGATTGTTTTCGCTTCTGTCTGTTCTACATATTGTTTCCAGCCACAAGTGGCAGAGTACACTGCTGTACCAACGGACACAGAGGTGACTGAAATGGGTAGTCCAGGGTTTGCTAGTAATTCAAGGCGTTAGCTAGTGTTGCTTCCAGTGTTTTGGCCTCTCATTCAGCCTGTTGCATGCCTCTACAGAGTGTTCATACTGTGACTAGTTAGCTCAGAAGACTGTGTTCTGTTTAGCTAGTCATCCTTGTGGCTCTGTGTTGTCAGGTGGTGCCTTGAACACTGGTTTTTAAGGGGGCATCTCATGTCCTCATTGAGCACTGTGTTTTAAAGGGACTCCTCTCCCCAGTCAACCTGTCTAGTCTGTTACCAACAACATGTTCCTCCCTCTTGGCTCACTGAGGGTTTAAAGGGCCTGGCAACAACTGATTGTAGCCTCTCAGCGGCACGTGGGCCATTGTCACACTCGCATACATTGTCCGACCCGCTCTACGAGCTTGTTAAACACTGCAGCATGTTGGGCTTGGCTGCTTTCCCAGAATCCTTTGTTCCGTCCGAGTCTTCTTTTCTTGTTCTGCTGCTTATAGAGGGAGAACATTTTGATAATGGGACAGGATTACCGTGTGGGGGAGGAACCATTATAATAGATCAGAGGCCAGGGACTGTATTATTTGACTGGCAATGCTGGTGAATTATTTCAATCTATTAGGTTACGGATGGCTTGGCTCACTGACCAATTTTGTGTACAGACTGGTTTTCCCTAAGTGGCGGGATTGTCAATGTGTTGTTTTGTACCATAAAGATTGTCATGCGTTTGATTTGTCTGTAATTCAAAACCCAAATAGTTGTGCTGCTGGTGTGTGCATGTCAAAAACCTGCAGCACATTTTTCTATGGGAGAGGATCGGTTTTAAGATCAGGTCAGCTGTCAAAAGGAGACGTGTGCTTGATTAACCCAGTTCCCACAGCAGAAGTCTTTCTATGATCAGAGGCGTCACAACGAGTTTAGATTTAAAACAAAAAAAACACAAGGAGCCAGCGAGACAGAAAAACCGACAACACACACACCTCTCCATTTGACGGCTCACAGAGGAGGCTGGCAGTCACGCTGTGACTTCAAAGCCAATGGCACGAGACAAGGCAGTTTTGCTTGTTTGTTAAATTCTCCCCCCCCCCCCCCCCCCCCCCAAGGAATTTAATAGTGTTTTTCTTCTCCCATCTTGGCTTATCAATAATCAGGACTGTCACTGTGTTTTAGATTACATAATCAATTTCCCTGTTTCCCTGTCAGGTAGGTACCGCTGCTAGAAATAGCATTTTGTTCTGTTTTCTTAGTAATTTTCCTCCAGTTAGCATTTCCTCTGAAACATGATGGGAATTGACAAAGAGAGCCTGTCGGCTTGCTCCCAGCAGCCTTTTTGAACAATTTATTTTTGATCTCTTCAGCAGTCAGTTCAGCATTCACGAGCCAAGTGTTCCAGAATACAGAGCATTACAGTCATTGGTTAGAGCATGGTGCTGGCAACCCCACGGGTTTGGGCAAAATTCCTGCATGGGCACATACTGAATGCCTGTATATACAGTGTCTGTTTTGGATTGTGTCTGGCTGTCTGCTGAATTACTATATGATGTACTATTAATACTAATGGCCTTTCTGATGGCCTTTCTGTTGTCTCTGTTCTATCTCCAGCTGGTGGAGACATCTCTGAAGGGAGAGATAACCTTCGACCCGTGCTGTGCCTACTATCTGTGGTTCGTCATGGACTTCTGTGACGGAGGAGATATGAACGCTTACTTGCTGTCCCGTAAACCCAGCCGCAAGACCAACACCAGCTTCATGCTGCAGTTAGGAAGTGCCCTGGCCTTCCTGCACCGAAACCAGATCATCCACCGAGATCTGAAGCCTGACAACATCCTCATCTCCCAGGGAAGGACCTTTGCGGGAACCCCCGAGCCCACACTGAAGGTGGCAGACTTCGGGCTGTCAAAGGTCTGCTCCACGTCGGGCCTCAACCCTGAGGAACCAGCCTCCGTCAACAAGTGTTTCCTCTCCACAGCATGCGGCACGGACTTCTACATGGCTCCAGAGGTGTGGGAGGGCCACTACACGGCTAAAGCAGACATCTTTGCCCTGGGTATCATCATCTGGGCCATGGTGGAGCGGATCACGTTCGTTGACGTGGAGACCCAGAAGGAGCTCCTGGGAAGCTACGTGCAGCAGGGGGAGGAGATCGTGCCCCTCGGGGAGGCGCTCCTGGAGAACCCCAAGATGGAGCTGCTGATCCCGGCCAGGATGAAGAGCATGAACGCAGGCATGAAACAGCTGATCCGGGAGATGCTCTCGTTCAACCCTCAGGAGAGACCTGACGCCTTTGAACTGGAGCTCCGACTGGTCAGGATCGCCTGCAGAGAGCTCGACTGGGACACGTGATAATTGATGTGGATAGGAGGAGAGCAGACCATGGGACTTGTAGTCACAACATCAAGCACTTGTATCTAGTCCTAATTCACCACTGTTAGCTCTGGTGGTCGAGGCCACACAATGGGATTATTTTTTTTTTTTTTTAAGGGAACAATTCTAACGTTGCAAAGATTTTGGCTTTGCAGTTGGATATTGGTTTAGATGTAGGACTACTGGTAAACCTAACTCAACGGGTTGATAGCCAGGCTGTAAAAATGTTTGTTTTGAATGTTAACAGAGCAAGGCTGTCCATAAGCACATTCAGCTGTTTGTCTCTCAGAAAGAGAGGTGTTGCTAGCCACCCCAGTGGTTTAGGCTAACCTGTTAACTTTAACTCTAACTCTCTTTAGTTGTTTGCCTACAAATTTCACCCCAGTCTCGGTGCTAATAATCGTACTTCGGATGCAATTTATGAAACAGGGAGACCGCATCCCGTGTAGATATGATGCAATTCAATTCCAATTTAGACACGCCTCAGTGATCGTAAACTGTGCACGGCTGGTTTTACCAGTATTCTGTGACCACACTCTGCTCCTCCCCATCAACACACACTTCCCACTGCTCAGGTAAAATCAAAGATATACTGTTGGTTGGGATTTGTAGACAACCAGCTGTTTGAAGAGACATATCACACAGGACAGTATTCTGAGCTGGCCCTGAGCCAACTATGGGATCAGGCTAAGTCTTGGTATGCCAGCCCAGCCCAGACAAAACCTAGTATAACCTCCAGCCCAGACATAACCTAGCATAACCTCCAGCCCAGACATAACCTAGCATAACCTCCAGCCCAGACATAACCTAGCATAACCTCCAGCCCAGACATAACCTAGCATAACCTCCAGCCCAGACATAACCTAGCATAACCTCCAGCCCAGACATAACCTAGCATAACCTCCAGCCCAGACATAACCTAGCATAACCTCCAGCCCAGACATAACCTAGCATAACCTCCAGCCCAGACATAACCTAGCATAACCTCCAGCCCAGACATAACCTAGCATAACCTCCAGCCCAGACATAATCTAGCATAACCTCCAGCCCAGACATAACCTAGCATAACCTCCAGCCCAGACATAATCTAGCATAACCTCCAGCCCAGACATAACCTAGCATAACCTCAGTCAGCCAGTGTCATAATTGTCCTGGAATGTGTCATGATTGCCCCATAATGAAAATAATTGAGGAATGGAGTGTTTGGAATGTAATTAACTTGAGTCACCATAATTTTAAAGTCCAGAGATAGCAAGCTGCTTATTCAAAACGCATAAAGGAATGTGTTGTTGCCCCAAACTAACATTGATGTATTTAACTGAAGAGCCAATGTTCTGCTTGTATTATTAAAATATAGTGCTTTTAATTTAGACTTGAATTCTCACAACTGAAGGCCAGTGGAGTTCCAAATGAAACCTGTGTGAACGGAATGGTTAGGGGCATGACTTCACTGACAATCACTTGATGAAAAAATGCACTTTTATTTAGTTATTTTCCTTTTCATAACTTACCATGCTATTATCTATCACCTTGAGACAGTGTTTGCTTGGGGCCTGGGAAGATATTGTCAAACGGCAAACAAGAAGTCTCTTACACACACACACACACACACACCGGTGTATTGTCAGCACACAGAACGTCTACTTAAGCATGCAATGCCTCTCCCCTTCAGAGAGGAGATGGAGGCAGCACAGCACACAGTTCTCCCTGAGCCCAGAGGATCTATTTAAAAAATACAATTTTGTGTTTTAACCTGATCTCCTCTCACTGTCAATTTTCACCTCGGTTTCCCCAGAACAGACACACACCTCTGTTTCCCCTGGGTCCTGCTGGACTTAACGGTAATCCCTTTCTCCACGTTTCCTTCCGACAGACTCCTACTAAGCCTATTACGTTTGGTGTAGGTGGCAGAGGTAAAGGAAGGCACTCTCTGGGGACCCAGGCCTATTGCCTTGCAGGTCATAATTTGTGCGCTTCTAACAGTTGTGAAAATGAAAACGTTATCAATATCTGAAAAAATGTGGTTTTAGTGTCATTCAAACAGTGGCATAAGTTTAAAAAAATATTTCATACGAGCAGACTGTCGCCAACATTAACCTGCATTATTGCCTTTTTTAAGTGTCTTCCATTGCCAAAATCCTCTTGTCTTTCATGATATTAACATACTTTATGCCTTATTTTAATATCTCCACACACTAGCACCTAGCACTACATTGTGTGATTGTTGTGGTGGCCAGGCACATTTTGTTCAGTTTTGGCTATTGGGTTTTTATCTCTGCTATTTTACCCCTTCAATATTAGCACTAATTGCCCCTTTTAATAAAATGTCTAAAGCACAATCAGCAGTTGCTATATTTAACACAAATATTAACTTAACAATTTCAACGATTTTACTGAGACAGTTCATAAAAGAGAATCCAGTCAATTAAAATACATTGATTAGGCCCTAGTTTATGAATTTCACATGACTGAGCAGGGGTGCAGCCTTAGGCTTGGGAGCCAGGCCGAACCAATCAGAATGAGTTTTTGCCCCACAAAAGGGCATTATTACAGACAGAAATCCTTCTCAGTTTCATCAGCTGGTGGGCTGTCTCAGATGATCCCGCAGGTGAAGAAGCCAGACGTAGAGGTTCTGGGCTGGCGTGGTTACACGTGGTCTGCGGTTGTGAGGTCGGTTGGAGGTACTGCCAAATGATCTAAAATGACGTTGGAGGCGGCTTATGGTAGAAAAATTTACATTAAATTCTTTGGCAACAGCTTTGGTGGCATTCCTGCAGTCAGCATGTCAATTGCACACTCCCTCAAAATTGAGACAACTGTGGCACTGTGTTGTGACGAAACCACATTTTAGTGGCCTTTTATTGTCCCCAGCACAAGGTGCATCTGTGTAATGACCATGCTGTTTAATCAACTTCTTGATATGCCACACCTGTTGGGTGGATCGATTATTTTGGCAAAGGAGAAATGCTCACTAACAGGGATGTGCACACAATTTGAGAGAAATAAGGTTTTTGTGCATATGGAATATTTCTGGGATATTTTTTCTGGTCATAAAACATGGGACCAACACTTTACATGCTGCGTTTTATATTTTTGTTCAGTATACATCCATTTTTGGACTTTTAATGATATGTACTCATTGATTCATGAATATTCACTGTGTACAAAACAACAGGAACACCTTCCTAATATTGAGTTGCATCCCCTTTTGCTCTCAGAACAGCCTCAATTCATCTGGGCATGGACTCTACAAGGTGTCGAAAGCATTCCACAGGGATGCTGGCCAATGTTGTCTCCAATGGTTCCCACAGTTGTGTCAAGTTGGCTGGGTGTGTCCTTTTGGGTGTGAAAAACCCAGCCAGCATTGCAGTTCTTGACACTCAAACTGGTGCGCCCTCCACATACAACCATACCCCGCTCAAAGGCACTTAAATATTTTGTCGTGCCCATTCACCCTCTGAGTGGCACACATAAACCAGTGGAGGCTGCTGAGGGGAGGACGGCTCATAATATCTGGAAAGGAGCGAACGGAATGGCTTCAAACACATGGAACCCAAGTGTTTGATGTATTTGATACTATTCCACTCCAGCCATGATCATGATGCTGTCCTCCCCAATTAAGGGATGAACCTCCTGTGATATTCTCAATTGTCTTAAATCCTTCTTTAACCTGTCTCCCCTTCATCTACACTGATTGAAATGGATTTAACAAGTGACATCAATAACAAATGATAGCTTTCACCTGGTCAGTCTGTCGTGGAAAGAGCAGATGTTCCTAATGTTTTGTACACCTTGTGTATATGAGCTACTACAGAGGCTGAAGGAGGAGTTTATGGACATGTGACTGTGAATTATTACGAGCGCCTTGACATTGTTTGAGTTGTATGTTTGCTGTGATGGTTGATCCTTTTTCAACAGTTACTTCAGCTTCCCATATGTTCTGTCATTGATACAGAAGTGGTTTTAGAGTTTGATACTGTGTTGGTGTGCTAGTGGTGATAATTATGTATTCATTGGCCCAACTTTGGTTGGTCATTGATGTGTTTGTGTGTGTATTGATTGTGTACACATACAACTGGGGTCACCTACTCAAAAACGTCTTTGCTGCTTCTGATGAACTTGATAAGGAGATAAAAAATAGCTTGTTGCCTGAAATATAATCCTATCAGACTCAGATGTGTCACCTTTGGTGAAATCTGCATCCAAAATGGCAACCTATTGCCCATATAATGCACTACTTTGGACCAGAGGCCCTGGTCCAAAGTAGTGATGTGATATATATATATATATATGGTGCCATTGGGAACACAAATCGTAAGTGCCCTATTCAGAACAGGACCCATTGCAACGACAAACCTCATCAGTTGAAGATAAACACCAAGCATCATCAGTGTACATTATAACCAGGTGTATGAGGGGCTCAAACTTTTCTATGACCAATATTTCCTTTGTATGTCGTAAGATATTTTGAAGAGATTCAGTGAAATGTATCAATAAATGCTGTAAAATGTCATTCATTGTTGAATTGATGGCGTTCTAATTAAAATGTTTAAAAAAACAAAACATGGATTAAAAAATATATATTAGATTTCATATCATAGTAAATGTTTTAGTGAGAATGAACTTGTCTGCAAGTTTTCAATTTATTTAGCTGCTGATTGAGTGGGAGATGCCCTTTGATTGCTGAGGTTATATGGTTGCTACACTTTGGTCTCTGATTGGTTAATTGAATAATTGGCTAACGTTTTTTGCTAGTGAGCTGAAATGTGGTGATCTGTCAAGTGTTGCACCTTTCAGTCTTATGGGATAGTTGTAATGATCAAATCGAACTAAAATCCCTCTTCCAACTACAAGTGCGGTCAAGGTGAGTTTCGAAGGGACCTGCAACTAAGATGTCACACATTAATTTAACTAGCATTTTAAAGTTTTAGTCACTCATTGAACCTGCTTTCAGTAGATGTGTTGTGCAGTTCAATGTGTTTTTCCAAAGTATACAACAGGGGCTCATATATAGGAAGTGGATACAGGTACAATCAGTCCACAGGTGGATTTACCACCTTCCAGTCAGGACAGCAGACAACCAAGGTGTTTCTTTTAACCCCCATGTCGTCACAACGTAACCCATAACTGAACAATGACAATGTTGTCTTGGAATGCATTGAACTAGCATTCTTATATTTATAAAATGGACAAGTTTCAGTGGACCAAAATGTGACGCTTTCATTGCCCTGCTGTGACAGTGGTCAGTACTTCTGATGATGCCGTGCACTGTGTCCCAACTGCTGTCTGCCAAGGCTGTCGGGGAAGTCTTCAGAGTTGGTGATATTGAGGTCAACCAGGTGAGTGTGTCTGTTGGTAGAGAAACCTAGAGCTCGTTCCCAGTATGTCCTATATCATGTTTATCCACTTTATTCACCGCAAACCAGAAAAAACCTGGCAGCGCCGCATTGATTCAACATCTACACCTGTCTTTGTATTTGATTTCTGGATGAAGGTATCTGTGGTGGGTATTGTCAGGAGAACGGTTCCCTCAGTAAACAATGTCTTGTACTCCGTTGACGACATGACTGGACCACCATTAGGCGTGAAGCTCTGGGTGGACACTGCAGTAAGTGGATAATTATAGGTCTTCGTCCAGAAACGTTTCAAATGAAAACTAGGTTGGGGAGAAATAGGGCATTGGCAACTTTTTTAAATCATTTTTAGTTTCTCCTATAGCAGATAATATACTGCTGAATCCTTACAGGATCCTGGTGTGGACAGTACTTTTGTGTCCCCAGGGACTTATGTCAAGGTCTCTGGAAGCCTGCGTATCATTCAGGTAAATGTATTCGATTTAGTACTTTAAGTCAAGTATTTCTCCACATGAGTATGGCACATTTCTGTACCCCTTCATATACTTCCTGCCAGGGCCGAAGATCATTGGTGGCTTTCAACCTCTGTTGCCTTGAGGACCTGAATGAGATCACCTCTCACATGCTGGAGGTAGTGCAGGCCCACATGCAGCACAACAGGAACCTTTGTGGTGGTGGTAATCCTGGAGATGGAGACGCATCAACCTACGGGCTGAGTGCCAGTCAGAGCCAGGTCAGTTCTCTAGTCCTGCAGCACATATAACGCCTAGACCCTAGCTTCTAATGCCTGACTCGGATTATAGGGCTGAACCATACTATGTTGGTTTAGATATTTTCTTTTCACATTGTCCTTTTGTTACGAGAGTTTTCAATCCCAATGATAATAACAATCAATCAATAGCTTTGACCAATCCCCAAGGTTTGTAAAACCATGGGTTTAATAATTATTAGTCAAAGACTGAGCTTATGCAAAAGGCTAGTACAGTTTATTCGGAGAACGTTCTAAAGTCAAGAATACAAAAACATCCATTTTAGAGCTGCGCACATACTTCCACACAAACAGTATGTATCCTACGCACATGCATACACACAAACAGTTGAGTTTGAGTTTTATCCTTCTCCATAGTTCTCACCACTGTGTATCACTACCCAGCCGACAGTTCCATTCCCCCGAGATTAGGGAGACCTTGAGAAGTACTCCCTGTCCTCTCCCAAGTCTCTGAGGCCTAGCCAGGTCGGTCCAAACACAGTTTTAATTCTACTTTGATATTTTACTAGGCACACACACACACAAGTTCAAATCCTAAACTACGCCTTGCTCAGACAGTCTGTGTTTTTCCACTATACAGATACATTGTTTAACCTAATTCAGACTAAAACTACACACATCAGATTATAATTTTATGATTCAAATAAATTTTATACAGTTAAGGTTTCAGAGTGGAATTATTTTATCATTCTCTTCAACATTTAAATTATTTTATTACCTTTCCAGCACAGTTCCAGCAACTAGTGTGAATGTGAAGCCAGCACAGCTAAGCTTAGCTAGGTTTGGCTAAGCAGTGTGAAAAGGGTTTGTGTCTTGGGACAGAGGGTAGGGGTTGTTTCTGGTCTCAGTTTACAGTTTTGAAAGCAACGTGACAATGGATTTGTCTGTGTAATAATAACTATATATTAGGCCTTCTATGATATCATGGCGGTCCGCAAACAATTGTTTAAGTGCATGCTGCCACCTACTGTGGTGGGCTGTACGATCAATCATGATCTGCCCAATTCTGTACTACCATGAAAATAAAATTCAAAATAAATAAATCTTTAACTTCTACCACACCCTCCCCAACCCCATTAAACTTTATCATGCTGAAACACTCCACCCTTAGGATTGTTCAGCATGTCAAAATAACCATTTCAACAGTAACATGTTACCACCAATATTTCTTGCCGTCTCCACAATAACCTTCAACCTGGCATTTCTGCTTTCCACAACCCGAGTCGTATTGATAACCTTACCAATAAAAGCTATGAAGTCAACTTCATTCATTATCAAAGTCTTTTGACACCGCACATTCATGAGCACAAGATTTCTGAACTGGGCCTCCACACTGCCAGGACCATCAGAAGCACCAGCCCAGACAGTAGGTCCACTTACTACAGGTACGTCCATGTAAGCTCCATCAGTCCACACTGTAGTTCTACTCCCCCCCCCCCCCCCCCCAGATGGCTTGGGGGTAAAAACTGTTGAGAAGCCTTTTCGTCCTAGACTTGGCACTCCGGTACCGCTTGCCATGCGGTAGTAGAGAGAACAGTCTATGGCTGGGGTCTTTGACAATTTTTAGGGCCTTCCTCTGACACCGCCTGCTGTAGAGGTCCTGGATGGCAGGCAGCTTAGCCCCAGTGATGTACTGGGCCGTATGCACTACACTCTGTAGTGCTTTGCGGTCAGAGGCCGAGCAATTGCCGTACCAGGCAGTGATGCAACCTGTCAGGATGCTCTCTGTTGCAGCTGTAGAACCTTTTGAGGATCTCCGGACCCATGCCAAATCTTTTTAGTTTCCTGATGTAACAGTATAGCTTTAGACCGTACCCGGGCAGGAACCAGGGACCCTCTGCACACATTAACAACAGTCACCCACGAAGCATCGTTACCCATCGCTCCACAAAAGCCGCGGCCCTTGCAGAGCAAGGGTAACCACTACTTCAAGGTCTCAGAGCAAGTGACGTCACCGATTGAAACACTATTTAGCGTGCACCACCACTAATTAGCTAGCCGTTTCACATCCGTTACACTGAGTTGGAATAGGCTTTGTCGTTCCCTCTTCACGACTGTCTTGGTGTGTTTGGAACATTCTAGTTTGGCATGTAGGTTAAGGCTACATTTACACAGACCGTCCAATTCTGATATTTTTTTCACAACCAGATCAGTTCTGAAAAAGATCTGATGTGTAAGATGTGATTTGGTCAAAAGACCAATGGCTTTATTTCTCCTCCTGTAAGGTGTTGAACCTGATCAGGAGTTGCTCAGACTCCAAGCCCAGGGGCATAAGTCTAGAGGAGCTAGACATTAAGCTGGGGTACCTCAGCATGACTGCCATCAGGTAACAGATACTCTTTTTGGGGGGGGGGGGGGGTTCAGTAGGGAGAACAAAAAAAAAAAATCTTAGTCTCTTTTCTCTACCTGGTCTAACGCTTCCTTTTCCCCTTTACTCCATGCAGCCAGACCTTGGAGTTTCTTATCAGAGAAGGCCACATCTTCTCCACCATTGACGACAAGCATTTCAGGGCCACTACTGGCTAGGCCCCCAAACTCAACTCTGTACCTTGAAGTCAGTCCACTGCATGTTTTCATTGTTCCCCCTCTAATCAGTTACTGATTAGGTGTGAGTGCAATTATCAGGTAGAACAGAACCAGCAGGTTGCGGACCTCATAGGTTAAGAGTTGTTATCCCTGGGGTAGAGAATGTCTTCGGTTGTTTAAGGTCAACTTACATCAATGGCTATAGGAAGTTTTTAAATAAAAAGACAGAACATTTTGGTTTATCAACATGCATGTCTGTTACTTTTTATGATTTTGTTATTTATATTATTTACTCTCAAATATGGTGACTCTGTGGCCTAATTTTATTTTACATATTTTTGTTTTGAGGTCCTCTGGTATGTAACAGCTGATGTACAGTGTAAAATGTTGATTGGATAAATGATTACTTGGTGAAATGTCATTATGCAATGAAAAAAATGAATAGTCAAAATTGTATTGTCTTGATTTGCCACGCAACAACTGAACCTCCACAATCGTGGGAAACTTGTTATAAATCTACCCCAAACAATTTGATCTCCAACGTATATAGCATAGATATTTAAACCAGGGGAATTAAAGTAGGTTTATTAACTTCCATAATATTATTTCATAATAAACTACGATTCCCAGCTTTCTACAGACTCCCCTGTAGTCCTCACATTCCCAGCATTCACTACTAGTGCACGGTGTAAGATGGCAGCAAACCCAAGCACAAACACACCTCTTTTTGACTGCCCGTCATGGTAAGACCAGCGACGATGTCTAATGCATAATTTTGACTGTCAAAAATCAAAAGCATGCAGTAGAGTGTTGTAAGGTCCATGTCGGTGAAGTGAATTAGATTGTCGCATCGAAATAGGATGTAGTTTGCTTGCTAGAAACATGCGCTAACTAGCTAGCTATCTGGTTAACTTCGCTATGATATTGGAGTGCTCAGTCACAGTAGTATGCTAGCTGTTTGAATGCTCTAACGTTAGCTTGTCAGTGAAATCATGCAGCAGGGTTTGCTAAAGCTGTATGGTGTGCCAGAATGCTTACTGTTATGCAGCATTTGCAAGCGTGTTCCTTTCTCAAGACAAGAATAACAGTATTGCTTGTGCAGTTCACACATGCAAAATATTTGAAGAAATGGTATTGCAAATCGGTAGTCTTGATCAACTAGTTATGCAGCAAGGCAAAACAGCCTCCATTTGAATAAAAGCATAATTACAACATGCAATTGACATTCACTTTGTTTTGTCAGGGCAGGGAAACCTCCCCCTGGACTCCATCTAGATGTGGTGAAGGGAGACAAGCTAGTAGAGGTAAGTCTACTAGTCTTAACCCCCGACCCCAACCTTTTTGGTGCTGGACAAAAATAACCACAGAAGCAAGAGCAATGCCTCTGTGCAGAAGATATGGCTTGTATCAAGTAGCCTAATGTTAATTTAAATATAAGACTTAAAGTATGTTATAAGGTGTAGGGCCTATATTATATATTTGCTGCACATGTCACTGTGTTGGAAGATGTGCTTAAACAAACATGGAATAATGTCCGTTCTCTCTCTCTGCCTACCTAACCTAGTGACCCCTTGAATTCCAATGCAGTCAAGGACCCACAAGTCATTTATCCCTAACCCTAAATTGCCCTTGAACCAGGCACTTAACCCTAATTTGCGCCAGGGCTGACATACTACTATGGCTGACCCTGTAAAACACCACATTTCACTGCACCTATCCGGTGTATGTTACAAAATCTTTTCTATAGAAAACCATTGCAATACCAGTCCATGACCTGAGATAGGCAACTCTGTTGACATTTCATCCTGGCAAATTTTTTCATTTGGTAGAAGCTAATCATTGATGAAAAGAAATACTACCTGTTTGGGCGGAACCCAGACTTGTGTGACTTCACCATAGACCACCAGTCGTGTTCTCGTATCCACTCAGCCCTGGTCTACCACAGACACCTCAAGAGGGTTTTCCTGATCGACCTCAACAGCAGTGAGTATCTAGTACTGCTTAGTATCCTGCAGTGTTTCTTTGTTGTCTGGTAGTCAGTTGTCAAGTGTTTGTTTCAGTGTAAATGTTCAAGAAAGAGAACCGTAGCTTGCTGGCCCCTGGTACAAAAAGGTTTGGGTCATGCCATGTCATTGTAGATGCCAAATAGAAGATATGTGAACTTCAACATGAAGTTACATTTTGAAAGGACAATCCATGTTACTCTGTCCCCCTAGCACATGGTACATTCCTAGGTCGTATCCGTCTGGAGCCCCACAAGCCCCAGCAGGTGCCCATCGACTCCACCATGTCGTTCGGGGCGTCCACACGGGTCTACACCCTGAGAGAGAAGCCCCAGACCCAGACTAACACCATACCTGGAGGGGAGGTGAAGGCAGGGGAGGACGAGGAGCTCAAAGGACTGCTGGGTCTACCTGAGGAGGAGACTGAGCTGGAGGTGTGTGTTTGTGTGGGACAGGGGACTGCTTGAGTTCTTGAGCGATATATTTGTTTTGTTCAAGCAGCTAATGTAGAATTTTCTGGTTTCTCCATCTGTTTGATGAACCTGACTGCATCCATCCTCTTGTTTCACCTGTTCCAGAACCTGACAGAGTTCAACACGGCCCACAACAAGCGTATCTCCACCCTGACCATTGAGGATGGCAATCTGGACATTGTGAGGCCCAAGAGGAAGAGGAGGAGTAGCAGGGTCTCCTTCAGTGAGGAGGAGGTCATCATCAACCCAGGTGTGTTAGGGTTGATGACCCACGTGCCCATACACACACGCTTGCACACAGACATGCAAGAACACACACCCGTGCACAAATGCAGATGCGTGCGCGCACACACATTTCAAAATGTAATCCTGTGTGTCTTCTTGTTTTTACAGAGGACGTCGACCCATCAGTAGGGCGCTTCAGGAACATGGTACAGACTGCTGTTGTCCCGATCAAGGTAAACTTCTTCACGTCTATCTCTTACTTTATGCTGGGGATGATTCTTGAGAAAAATGGCAAAAGTTGTGTTGACCAAGGTTGTTGTTGTTCAAAATCAAGAAAAAACGATTTAGTGAACAAAATAAAATCAAAACTGTTTAAAAAAACAAAAACTATACCGAAAACAATATCTTTGACTCCAAAACAAACTTAAATAAAAACAATCATGAATTCTGTTTTTTTTTAAATGTTATTTTTCTTAACATTGGGCAAAAATGTAATGGTTTCCAAGCTACTGAAGCTGGTGTGTAAATGCGGCTAGCTTTTGATTTATTTCTGCCTCTTATTCACAATTCATTCATGATTATCCCTAATTATGGTAGCATCCACATTAATGTAGAGGTTAAACCTCTTAAGGATCTGCCCTTCAATATTTGCCTAAAATGACATACCCAAATCTAACTGCCTGTAACTCAGGACCTGAAGCAAGAATATGCATATTCTTGATACCATTTGAAAGGAAACACTGAAGTTTGTGGAAATGTGAAATAAATGTAGGAGAATATAACACATTAGATCTGGTAAAAGATAAAACAAAGAAAAAAACCATGTATTTTTTTTTTACCATCTTTTAGAGAAAGGCTGTAACGTATTATTCTAGCCCAGGCGCAATGTAGATTTTGGCAGCTAGATGGCAGCAGTGTATGTGCAACGTTTTAGACTGATCCAATGAACCATTGCATTTATGTTCACAATTTTGTTTCAAGACTGTCCAAATGTGCCGATTTTGGTTTGTTAATAATTTTTCATAACTGTGCACTCCCCTCAAACAATAGCATGATATTCTTTCACTGTAATAGCTACTGTAAATTGGACAGTGCAGTTAGATTAACAAGAATTTAATATGTCTATGTCCTGGGTAATTTTCTTGTTACTTACAACCCCATGCTAATCGCATTAGCCTACGTTAGCTCAACCGTCCTGCGGGGGACCCACCGATCATGTAGAGGTTTTAAGAAACATTATATTCTTATTTACAATAAAAGTGACTCGCACAACTTACACGACCTCTACATTTTTTGGGGGGACTACTTTAATACACAAGTGAATTTGTCCAAATACTTTTTACACCTTCAAATGGGGGTACTAGATGCATAAATTGAATTCATTTCTAAATGGTAAAACAGATACAGTATGTATGAAAATACACTCAAATAAAAGCGGACATTCTGTACTGTCGCCTCATATGGAACATTTGATCTTTAATCTAACATGTTGGAGTATAGAGCCAAATTAAACGTTTTTCTTCACTGTCCAAATAAATACATAGGTAGCTGACTCAATTCTTTTGAACATATTTTTTGCACCAGTTTTGGTGCTTTTCCTTTTAAATCCAAGTCTCATTGAGATTGACTTAATAATTTAAACCTAACCTTACCCATCACCTTATATATTACTGCCCCCCACTTGAAAGAAGTGACATGCCCAAAAACACCCCAAAAAACGATATAGCACATGTCTCCAAGCCTCCTTCTGTTCCTGATTCTTAAACTGAATCTAAATAATATAAAAGCTAAATATCTGTATACAACTAAAACTGAAAACTAACTGAAACTAAACTAATAGAAATATAAAAACACAACTATAATTACCTTCGTGTTGATCCATCTCCAATCAATTAATGCTAAAAGTTGATGTTGTGTTGACAAATTGAGGTCAATCAATCACATTTGATTCATAAATCCCTTTTCAGACTATTTGTCAGAGAGTACTTCACAGTGCTTTACAGTTGACGCTTCTATATTGCCATCTTCAATCTTCTCATTCCCCCCTAAACCCTGCTACCCAATCAGAAGAGGAAGATGGAGGGTCACGCTACACTAGGTCTGGAGGACTCTGTGGCCAGACGCATGCAGAACTTCCCCTTCAGTGGAGGGCTCTATGGAGACCTCCCACCCACCATTGGAGAGGCCGGCTCCCTCCCCGCCATGGCCCAGGGTGGAGCTACTATCCTGGGGGGCCTGCCGCTAGTCTTCCCTAACCCTGCTCCCGAGGTGGACCTCTCCCCCACCTCAGCCTCAGCACAGCCCTTCGTCACCCCCAGCCCTGCTGTTATCCTGGCCCCCGGACCCTACACCACCGAGGCTCTCAACGAACCACGCAAGAAGAAATACGCCAAGGAGGCGTGGCCAGGGAAGAAGCCCACCCCTTCTCTTCTAATATAGGTCATTTTCAAAATGGCAACCTATTTCCCTTAGTGCACTACTGGCCAAAGGTAATGCACTATATAGGGTACCATTTCAAATTTGCACATAGCACCTCCCTGGACAATATAATGGGAGGGGTTAGTATTAGTTAGGAGAGTGGTCACGTCTCTGGACAACCAATCAATCAAGACTTCCTGTACTGTACAAGCTGTGACAAAGGGATATAGGGATCCCTGATATAGGGAAATGTTTGTGAGAATAATATATTATTTTGGTTTGGATGTTTGTTTTTGTCTGCTTCATACGTATATTGTTATATTTTTATTGCTCAACTCACTTAAACTGACAAAGTAATGTCTGACTGACCTCAGATTAGCGTATTGTAACTAACACAGATTGGTCCATTGTTTTACAGCTTTATTTATTCATTATTTTAAACAAAATGAAACATTGCTCTGTTGCAGAAAAATATCTTATAAACTCGCTATTCACTCTCTGACTGTTTGATTCACAGTATGATTTTGCCTTTGTGGATATTTTTAGTGCCGTTGGTTTCACTGAAAACCATGATTCTGTCAATACAGAGGGTAACATTAACCAGACAAGGCCTGCTAGATGTTTTAATAATCCACTCAGACAAGGCTATGAACTGTGGGTACAGATTGGCTTTAAAGAAACGATGAAGAAACAGCAGTTTTTGTGTGTGAGACAGTTGTATTATAATTTTTTGCTATTTTTATATGAGAATTGGGGGGTTGGTTGAAATGGAACCCATTATTGTCAGATATGTATGAAATTCAGTTTAGAAAATAAATAAAGTTTAAACAAAGTGACATGCAGGTTATTAGAATTAATATCTTTGATATTTGTATAATAAACAGTAATAATCCATACTCTTCTCTCTCCACTGTGTGAGATGATGGTGGGAGAGGAGGATTCGTTTTGTCCCTAGAGAAATCTCCCACTGGGTCTCTGCTGTTGCTTTCATGTCGCCAGTTTTGCCTTGTTACTTTACATGATGCCATCTACTGAGGAAGCTCCTGGGATGGCTAATTAAGGGATTGTTCAGCTAAATGAATGTGATTGTCTGTTCTGGGAACATGTCAAATGTGTCCGTTACTTCCTCAAGGTGATGAGTTTGACGTAGGTCTCATCTAATTTAAACCTCAAATTTCATCCATTGTTTTTTGTTTGAGTATTACTTGTGGGTTTGTTAAAGCAAACATCGTTTGAAAAGGAATTTGTCCTCAAAACCATTCTGAGGTTTTATAGGAGTAAAATTAAGAAATAAATTGTTGTAATCCCATAGATGGCAGTGATTAGCAATCATTGTTACTTGCTGCATCACGAAGGGTATTTATCCTTCACAATATCTATTTGATGCACAAGCTGCAGACAATGTTAAAAAAATCTACAGTGTGGCTCATTTTGAATGGTTGTATTTCAATGGTCAATGCCGTGTCCGGTTCAATCAACATGTGGCTCATTTTGAATGGTTGTGTTCTTATAGTTGTTGATCTCTTTTCCACCAGAGGGCAACATGTGTACTGTGCTCTGCTCTCTTTGTGGAATCGAGAAACAACCCAGGATGTCTACCTCAGTGGATCACTAAACTCATACTTGTTGTGTCACAAATGTTCTCCATCTAGGAATGAAAATGAAACCATTATTAGGAAGACACATCCATATTGGAGATATTGATATTGTTAGTATTCTGTATAAATTAATTGTAGCAGACGCAGGGTTCATGATTAATATTGTGAATAGGACTGATCATTGTTGATTTTGAATGGACAATGATAAAGGCCAATCAAAGACTCATCCTGTCCCAATTTCGAGGGCCAGTAGTAAAGCTGTCCGTGTTTTGCCTTTTGGCTGATATTATATATTTTAGTAACATCTTAATGCTTGTGATCGTCTGCTGTAAGGGAATGTTGTCAACACCATAGTCATGCTGTGCTCTATGAGGTGATCTTACTTAGAGAAACTCTGGAGTGGGTTTGGTAAGAGAATATGCAGCTGCACAATTTCACCTGTAGGGGTCTCTGGGGCTCTTTGCTGGCCCTGCTTTGCTGTCTGTTGTGTGTCTCAAATGGCACCCTATTCCCTTTATAGTGTACTACTTTCAACCAGAGCTCTATGCACTAGATGGGGAATAGGGTGTCATTTGGGATTCTTCCTGTCTCCCCAGTGCAGATAAACCACCAGCAACTCCTTAATCAAATTTGCATGAGTGCGCTCAGGTTGCCATGGCAATAATTATCAGCTCTGCCTAATTAACTTTCTCAATTGCTTAATGAGATACGACCCTCTGAACTCTTTTTTTTTTCTTCTTTCTAATCCATCTTTTCTTTTTTTAATTCTCTCCATCTTCCCTTCTCTCTCGCCTCAGTGTTAACCTGTGACCACTGAGATGATAAAAATATATTCTGCCTCACATGATTTAACACGAGTGTATATGGCAGAGAAAATAAAATATATTTCCTGATAGTTTCACACATGGAATGCAAAATGGAGACTAAAATATACTACCTGTAATACTGGTATATTATCCATCAGTATATATTATTATATTGAGCATGCAACTCACATGTTGTGATGTAGTGGCCCCTGAAGGCTTCAGGGGCCACAGGTGACCTGCTGAGACAGTTGAGTGAAGGAGGGGTGGAGAGAGCCCGCCGGCCCTGATCACCCCAATCGCCTGTCGCACACAGTGAAGCGGAACTCTCAAGACGTTAGAGAGACGGGGGAGACAGGGAGGAAACCACTTGGTGACATCCTCACAAAGCCTCCTACCCCTCTGCCACCTTGTCACACCCAATGTTCTACACCTCTACATTCCTACTAGGCCTCTGATGTTCTGATTCAATACTCTTCTCCCCTGGAGTGTGCACTTGCTCATTCCTTCACATAGGTTCAAGTATTGGATTGGTATAGGCATGTGGTGGAGGTAGAATCCAATATATTTCCACCAGTCCATTTCTGAGGTCACATTGTGGGGTAGTGAATGAGTGCTCACTTCTGCAGACTGTAGGCAGGCTCTTGTGTAGTTGTGCCTTGGTCCCTGGGAGTGACTTCATCATGCAGTAAGTGTGTTCCCTACTCCACCCTGTAGACAGAGCTGTGTTGGTCAGTCAGCCAGCTCAAGGACTTTCCTTCAGTGTACAGTAAGCTAGGCAGGCCAGCCAGATCCATTATGGGATCACTGCTAGGGCAGCAGACCACAGCGGTCACACCAGTTCATGGGAACTCCTGCTCCATTTTTCTTAGGAGGGATATTTCAATGTCTACAGCCGGGTTGGGCCAAGTTCAGTTTAATGAATTTAAATGATTCATGAGTTGAAAATGGTCCATTGTTTAATATGAGGATTTTTTTGATTCATGAATTGACTGAATTAGTAACTGAATGGTCCCCTGGTCCACAGGACTGGGTCATTTCATTTACACATTTACTTTGTATATGACACATAGTTGCTTTGCCTTTAGGGCAAACCCTGTGATTTCAGTGTAAAATAAATAGAGGCTATTCTCTATTTCCCTTCTAACCTGAAATGTCTGTTTTTATCTAGTGGTTACATCCAGTTATGTATGGCTCTGGTTACATCCAGTTATGTATGGCTCTGGTTGCATCCAGTTATGTATGGCTCTGGTTACATCCAGTTATGTATGGCTCTGGTTGCACCCAGTTATGTATGGCTCTGGTTGCATCCAGTTATGTATGGCTCTGGTTGCATCCAGTTATGTATGGCTCTGGTTGCATCCAGTTATGTATGGCTCTGGTTACATCCAGTTATGTATGGCTCTGGTTGCATCCAGTTATGTATGGCTCTGGTTGCATCCAGTTATGTATGGCTCTGGTTACATCCAGTTATGTATGGCTCTGGTTGCATCCAGTTATGTATGGCTCTGGTTACATCCAGTTATGTATGGCTCTGGTTGCATCCAGTTATGTATGGCTCTGGTTGCATCCAGTTATGTATGGCTCTGGTTACATCCAGTTATGTATGGCTCTGGTTACATCCAGTTATGTATGGCTCTGGTTGCATCCAGTTATGTATGGCTCTGGTTGCATCCAGTTATGTATGGCTCTGGTTGCATCCAGTTATGTATGGCTCTGGTTGCATCCAGTTATGTATGGCTCTGGTTGCATCCAGTTATGTATGGCTCTGGTTGCATCCAGTTATGTATGGCTCTGGTTGCATCCAGTTATGTATGGCTCTGGTTGCATCCAGTTATGTATGGCTCTGGTTGCATCCAGTTATGTATGGCTCTGGTTGCATCCAGTTATGTATGGCTCTGGTTGCATCCAGTTATGTATGGCTCTGGTTGCATCCAGTTATGTATGGCTCTGGTTGCATCCAGTTATGTATGGCTCTGGTTACATCCAGTTATGTATGGCTCTGGTTGCATCCAGTTATGTATGGCTCTGGTTGCATCCAGTTATGTATGGCTCTGGTTGCATCCAGTTATGTATGGCTCTGGTTGCATCCAGTTATGTATGGCTCTGGTTACATCCAGGTATGTATGGCTCTGGTTACATCCAGGTATGTATGGCTCTGGTTGCGTCCAGTTATGTATGCTCTGGTTGCATCCATCTGACTGCTGTCATTCTTTAATTGTGCCATTTCCTTTCTGTTTCCTTACAGCCAGAGGAGGAAAGTGACGGGGAAGATTATCTTCGTTGCACCTCTCCCTACACTGCATCACTGTGTATTTTCTCTCTCTCTGTGAGTGGATTTCATGGTTGAAGGTGCAATCTGAAACAGGATTAGCGTTACAGTAGGTGTGGGAGTGTTAGCTAAACCTCTCTTATGCAGGTGTGGCAGAGGGAAGACTGTCTGTCGCGCACACACACACACACACACACACACACACACACACACACACACACACACACACACACACACACACACGGCACAATGAACACAGGGATTCTTAAAGCGGGACAGAAGTTGACAAAGTGTTTTGGTAAAAAGCTGAGGGATGGGACTGGAGAAATGTAACCACTCTCAAATTCATAGACAGAGGTATGGATGCCAGGACAGCATCCATGATATCAAAATTATCATTTTATCCATGTTCTGAAAAACAAGCTTACATTTTGGGTTCTGATGGGGTATGACAGTTGAACTAAGCTCATGAGGCATTTCTAAGTTATATTCTTCAAAAATCAATGGGTACACATTGTTTATACAGTCCATCCAAAAATGAATATTGCCACTGCAGATTTAAAAATATTGTTAATACCACATTGGTATTCATCAAAGCTTAGGGAGGCAGGGCCCATTCTGCGTTGTGTTTTGGTTTCCAACTAGAAAAAGACAAAGAATCCAAAGCAGAAAGTGTTAGTCAAACCAGCACACTACTGCCAGTGCCACATAAGAGTAAAATAAAACGCAGCCTTTTTGTCTTTGGGAAAGTCTACTAAAAAGTGAGAGAAGTAGAGTTGAGTGGCCTGGTCCCAGATCTATTCGTGCTAACTAACTGCTATGGTTATTGTCACACCAAACAGCACAAACAGATCTGGGACCAGGCTAGGAGCTGAGGAACGTGGAGTGTTTCTCCATGGTTCTGTGACTTTGAGAAGCCACATGCTTGGCTACAGCCCAGGCCTCCTGGCAGCTCATGCCCAAGGATGAGATACATCCTGGGATGGCCATGGGCTGTGTACTGGCTACAGACACCCAGACTTTCCACACACACATGAATACACACATCCACGCACGCACGCACGCACGCATGCATGCACTCACACCACACACACACAACCCCCAAGTGTCTTCAGTGACATTTTCAACCTTTCCCTGACCCCGTCTGTAATATCTAAATGTTTCAAGTAGACCACCCACCATAGTTCCTGTGCCCAAGAACGCCAAGGTAACCTGCCTAAATGACTAGCACTCACATCTGTAGCCATGAAATGCTTTGAAAGGCTGATCCATGGCTCACATTAACACCATCCTCCCAGAAACCCTGGACCCACTCCAATTTGGATACCGCTCCAACAGATGACACAATCTCTATTGCACTCCACACCGCCCTTTCCCATTTTGACAAAAGGAACACCTATGTGAGAATGCTCTTCATCGAATGCTGTTCATCGAATGCTGTTCAGCGTTCAACACCATAGTGCCCTCCAAGCTCTAAGCTAAGGACCCTGGGACTGAACACCTCCCGCTGCAACTGGATCCTGGACTTCCTGACTGGCAGCCCCCAGGTGGTGAGGGTATGCAACTACACATCCGCCTCCATCATTAAGTTTGCCGATGACACGCCAGTGGTAGGCTTGATCACCGATGACGATGAGACAGCCTATAGGAAGATCAGAGACCTGCCAAGGTGCTGCCAGGACAAGAACCTCTGTCAATGTAAGCAAGACAAAGGAGCTGATCGTGGACTACAGGAAAAGGAGTGCCAAGGACACCCCCATTTACATTGACGAGGCTTTAATGGAGTGGGTCAAGAGTTTCAAGTTCCTTGGTGTCCACATCACTAAGGACTTATCATGTTCCAAACACACCAACACAGTCGTGAAGAGGGCACGACAATGCCTACTCCGGGAGACTGAAAAGATTTGGCATGGGACCTCAGAGCATTCTGACTGCAACTGCTCGACAACCCTGGTGGGATAATAAAGTTGATCTGAAGGTGCTACAGAGGATAACGCGTACGGCCCAGTAAATCACTGGGGCCGAGCTTCCTGCCATCCAGGACCTCTATACCAGGTGGTGTCAGAGGAAGGCCCTAAAAATTGTCAAAGACTCCAAGTCATAGACTGTTCTCTCTGCTACCGAACGGCAAGCGATACCAGAGCACCAAGTCTGGGACCAAAAGGCTCCTTAACAGCTTCCCGCTGAGCAGTTACTCAAATGGCTACCCGGACTATTTGCATTGATCCCATTATTTTTTGACACAGGCTCTATGTACACACATACACACACACACACACATATTCACATTCCTTCACACTCTTCACATACGCTGCTACTACTCTCTGTTTATTATCTATGCATAGTATCTTTGCCCCTACCTTCATGTACATATTACCTCAATTACCTTGACTAACCCATACCCCCCCGCACATTGACTCGTACCGGTACCCCCTGTATATAGCCTCGTTATTGTTAATTTAATGTGTTACTATTTTTCATTTATTTTATTTAGCAAATTTTTCTTACTTAAAAAAAAACTGCATTGTTGGTTATGGGTTTGTAAGTAAGCATTTCATGGTAAGGTCTAAACCTGTTGTATTCGGCGTACATTTTTTATTTTTTATTTGACACTATGAAACAACACCCACAGCTCTTCTTATGTAACAACATCATTGATGAACAAAAAGAGAGGGAGAAAGTGAGATTGAGAGAGAGAGGGGAAGACAGGGAGGGAGATGACTGCTGTTAAGGGGCTTTAGAGCAAAGATTGGGCTCACATTTGAGGACCTAAACAGTACAGAGCCAGAATGCAGTCTGGCTCTCAAAGTCAAATCCGGAAGGGTTTTTAAAAAGGAGAGGACAACAGGACAACGACCCTGATTTTTATGGCAAATATTGAGTGGTCCAGACTGTGTCCCATGACCTATAATTATTGTTATGTTCAGTGGACATCCCTCACCTTTTGTACAGTGTTAGTCTACTCTTCTGACATGCCTAATTAGAGCTGTAGTCAGTCAGTCAGTCTGGCGTTGTTGCTCAACGCAAGGATGGGAGTGACATCATCACCCTGTCCCAGTAAACACATCAGTAGTAACCTTGGCTTACTAGCTGTCTTAGGTAGGTAGGTTACACTGTGAAAAAAATCCTGTTGTTTTAACGGTAACTTACTGGCAGCCAGTTACCTGTAAGTTACTGTAAAAAAAAAGAAAACTACAGTAATCTGCTGTTAAACTAAAGTTTCTTTGGAATTTACAGTGACATAATATACCTTTTTATTATAGTAATGAACATGAAAACAATAATAATAATGTACATAAGGTTAGAGTAAATTCCAAAGAAAGTTTGATTTAACAGTACATTACTGTAAACTTTTCAGTAATGTGCTTTTAAACTAAAGCTCCTTTGAAATTACGGTAACATAGTGTACTTTAAGAAAAAAAGTAATTTCAAGGTAACTGGCTGCCAGTAAGTTACCACAAAAACAACAGGATATTTTTTGACAGTGTAACCTTTCTACCTAAGCCAGCTAGTCAACCAGGATTACTACTGGCAGTTGATTGGTTCAAAGATCTTCTCATACTGATTTAGCTCCTTTTGTTGTTATTGTTGTTGTTGTCTGACTCTGGAGCTGGAGCTTCCTTGGTTGTTTGTCAGTGCCAATGCCCAACAGCTTAGTTTGCTACGGGCCACACCAGATCAGTACACACATCGACTCAACACAGCTCCACTCAACTGAGCTGGCAGTGGCTCAGTGTTTGCATTCCATAGGATAGGAGTCACACCGCATTCCGGTTACAACTTCACTGCGGTGCATAAAAATATCCTCTCCAGACCGCAGGGCAGGGGCCATGTGTTTTGAATTACCCCTTTGTTTCTCATTTATAGCATCTCTCCCTCATTTATCCCCCTCTCTCTCTTTCTTTCCCCATCCCCTCCTCTTCTCACTCTCTCCTCCCCTCCTTTTTTGTTCTCCCTCTCCTTCACTCTCTTGCACTCTACTCTTCCTCCTCTTCTCGCCCTTCCCTTCTCTCACACACACCCTCTCCCTTCCTCCCTCTCTCCTTCCCCTCTCTCCCTCTTGCTCCACTCTCTCCCCCTCCTTTCACTGCCCCCCCCACTCTCTCTCTTTCCCTCTGTCACTCTCACCCTCTCCTTCCCTCCTCTTCTTCCACCCCTCTCTCTTTCACATCTCATGTTGTGATAGACCCGTTTAGTCACCATGAAAGCATTCCACTGTAGGAGCATTTGAGGATATGGTTTCCCCTGACAACCAAGCTGTCAATAGTGGGGGTAACATCACCACCCACCACTGGGGAATTTTCCATTGAAAAAGGGTAATGGGGTTATAGAATATATTATGGAATAGAGTATAGTAGAATATATTATAGTAGAATATAATTCAATCAAGTAGAATAGAAAATAATAAAATAGAACATAATATAATATAGTAGCAAATAATATAACTTCATATCAAACTTCAGGTGCATAACAGTCAAATAACCCTTCATTTGATAGAATAACAGTCAATGCATATGTAGAGAGACCTATTAGTTGGAAGGAGATCAGTATGGATACCCCACAACTTGAACTCAATGAGGGTTCAGCCCGCGGGCGCCAAATGAGTGTGACATTCACAATGGTCGCTTCCGCCTTTCTCTGCTGGAGGAAAACACCCGTACGGAGAAAGGATGGTATGAAACGAAACCGCGAGACAATTATTATTTCAAAGGGTATGTAATTGAGACTTTTCTGACTTTCTTGTCTGACTGCAATGCATAGGGAATCTGCGTAGGGAATATGGTAGACGTTCATGCATAAATTAATAAATATTTATTTGTAGCATTAATTAACCCGATAATAATTACATATTATAATCATTCAGTACAGTGTTGACAGTTCATGTAACTGAACTGACGTGCACAATAAGACATAGTCACTTAAATAACTCTACCTTTATGTACCTCAACTAACCGGTGCCCCCTGTATATCGTCTCGCTATTGTTATTTTACTGCTGCTCTTTAATTATGTGTTACGTTTATTTCTTATTCTTATCCGTATTTTTGTAAACTGCATTGTTGGTTAGGGGCTCGTGAGTAAGCATTTCACTGTAAGGTCTACACCTGTTGTATTCGGCGCAGGTGACTAATACCGTTTGGTTTGATTTGATTAAGAGGTTTATAAATGCAGCACTCTTGAGGTGAATATGTCATGCTTATCCCAGTCTATCTCATCAACAGGTAGACATCTGACCACTGACTGACGATCACATGCAGCACATGGAAAAGCATCACAAATCGGATGGCTAAAGCACACCACGTCAACTGCTCTTCTATTTAAGCATTCTTGTTTATTCCCAAAGCAATAAACATCAATGAAACAATGCAATCACATTTCTCAAGGTATTTTATGAACTGTGAATAAATATTCTCTATATGGGATATCAATGTGAAACGATGTTGTATACAGAATATAATGGTTATTCCCTTTCGCTAAACCTTTTATAGAGGGAGTGAGTTGATCCAAGTCTCATATAATTATGTGTAAGCAGCACTCATTTATTCAACGCTACAGTTTAGTCGCTTGATAATCAAGCCTCACTGACGGATACACACTGGTGTACCAATGTGGAAGGAATAGGGTTGGGTAATAATCAACAAATCTAACGAAATAAGGGAGGTTAATTGCATGTAATGCATTTATGGCGGGGCGTCTTCGTCGCGTGAGAGAAGGAAGACAAACAGAGCATGCTCCACGAGCCGATACTTTTTTCGTCTGGAATTCTGCGGGTTGTAAATGATTCATAGAGCAAGCTTATTTTTAAGCGGAGTAATTGCGCGCAGCTCGCACAGTTAGTCTGTGTGTTACTATCGGCTATGAGTGTGTGTGTTGTTTTCGGGTGAGCGCTTGCGTGTGAGTGAAAGCCGGTCACCAATCTGCAGAGGAGACGGAGAGGAGAGGAGATTCCAGACGAAAGAAACAGTGAGCGTGAGCAGACTTCGTGAAAGAAAGTCAAATTAATTTGGCTTTAATTCTGGGGTTTTATCGAATACATCGTCCAGCCCTGCCAGTCCAACGGTTGGTCAAGGGAATCAACTGTTGCTGCGGCCGAATGGTTTTTAAAGGGACATTAGGCTAATCACAATTGACCAAATCCGTGTTCCTGACTCTGAATCTGGACATGGGTTTGAGAATGCATTTTTAACCATCACCTGGACCTGGTTTATTTATCGTGCTGCGCGCACCCGGCGGACGGATGCATGTTGTTCATGGTCTGTTCTGATACTGCATAGAGAATACATGCTCTTCCAGAATGATCCTACTCCACGCCTCTCCTGGCTTTTTGATATTGGTTTATCATATTTTTCTAGCAGTCAGTAGCAGTTGCTTGTAGGCAAGTAGACACATTTGGGCTATTTGAACAATTCCAAAGGCAGTTGGAGGATAATAGTGGATTTTTTGTTTCTTTGTGACCTTGCCTTTTCGGCGTTAATCCAAGAGGATAGATGCTAATGATGGAGAATAACGGCATGGACGCGCATCAGGTTGGAATCAATCCTGAATACGAGCCGGAGAGCCGGCCGCGGTCATGCACTTGGCCGCTGCCGACGTGTCCGGAGGATTTCCCTCCGGGAGTGGATGAAGCAAATCGAGGTCTGCCCCTGGCATCTGTCAAACTGGAGCAGCTTCAGTACAACGTGCCGGCATGCCGCGGTGGAGCATCGGAGGGAAGAGGTGGCGCACCCGCGGAGCTCAAACATCCAGCCGGCGCCCCGGTCCCCATCGCAGCCGGCGCTCCTACATGCATGTCTGGGGCTGCCCTCGACGTGGCCGGCCAGCTGCGCAAAGCCAAGTCATCCCGGAGGAACGCGTGGGGAAACCAGTCGTACGCGGACCTCATCACGCGTGCCATTGAGAGTGCCCCTGAGAAGAGACTCACTCTGTCGCAGGTTTACGATTGGATGGTGCGCTTTGTCCCTTATTTCAAGGATAAAGGCGACAGCAATAGTTCAGCTGGATGGAAGGTACAGTAACATAGCCTACTTGAAATTCCTAATAATTAGCCTCTATATGATGATGGTGTGTGTTGATAGGGGGTAGCCTATATGTCAGTCTTTCCATAAAATCTATTTTAGACCTTGATCACTTAATTTGGGTTGTGCATCTTAACCACACATGGTTGTTTAGTCTTCAGCCATAAAAATGGACAGCTCTAATCTGATGGTTAAAGCAAATGACTTGTTCCTGGTTAACGATGTATGGTTTTCGCATTTCCCCACATTCACCACCGCTACTCTCCAGTCAGTCAGTTTGTAGAAAGGGGCGGTGAGATGGGACTGAGGGAGGCGGAGAGGGGTTACTGGGTTCATCCTATTTTACAGTCTATAGGCTATGCATAGCAAAGCAGAGCAAATCAGTACCAACATAAACGCTTTGTTTGTGCTATGGTGGAAAATACTGTTTGCGCACTTCACTGTGACGTGTCCACGTCATGATTTTATTATAAGGAGATTATCTGACTGTAGAAGTGACTGCGTGACGCCATGTTCCGTTCGAACTCAACGTTGTTTCATCTCTGGCTCCCAAGCCATATGTAGAGGAGAGGAATAACGAGTCACGCTGGGCACAGAAAGTCAGGAGTGTGTCCGGGTCAATTCTGTTCCTTGTGTTCACGCACGAGCCACTCCGCTTGGCTAGTCTTTGTTAACCCTCAACGAACAAGAGCTATACCCGTCCACTTCTATTCATTGCGCGCGTGGTAAAATTACGGAAGGGCTATGCAATTTGATAATACTCAACAAAATAGGAAAATAGAGATGATCCTTTAAATTAAAATCTAGACGAGAGTTTGTGTAATCTACTTTCGTTTACCGCACATTTTGTGAGGATTATATTGGCAAAATTATTGTGGACTGGATTATTTATTCGATAGGCCTATTTGTTCAAGTCATATAGGCCTAGTTCCGACCTCTCCAAGCCCTAATATAGATTTGAATATTTGATCGATCCCTCAATAAGGGATTATCAAAACGATCAATTCTACACAGATTGCACTCATCTATTTTATCAGGGCTTTAGGTCATACCCACTACCCTTTGTAGTGCCTTGCGGTCGGAGTCTGAGCAGTTGTCATACCAGGCAGTGATGCAACCAGGATGCTCTCGATTGTGCAGCTGTAGACCTTTTGAGGATCTTAGGACCCATGCCAAATCTTTTCAGTCTCCTGAGGAGCAATAGGTTTTGTTGTGCTCTCTTCACGACTGTCTTTTTGTGACTGGACCATGTTAGTTTCTTGGTGATGTGGACACCAAGTACCTTGAAACTCTCAACCTGCTCCACTACAGCCATGTCGATGAGAATGGGGGCGTGCTCGTTCCACCTTTTCCCATAGTCCACAATCATCACCTTTTTCTTGATCACGTTGAGGGAGAGGTTGGGGGGCGGCCCAACAAGAAGTCCAGAATCCGGTGTTTAGTTCCAGGGTCATTAGTTTAGTGATGAGCTTTGAGGGCACTATGGAGTCGAACACTGAGCTGTAGTCAATGAATAGCATTCTCACATAGGTGTTGCTTTTGTCCAGATGGGAAAGGGCAGTGTGGAGTGCAATAGATATTGCATCATCTGTTGGAGCGGTATCCAAATTGGAGTGGGTCTAGGGTTTCTGGGATGATGGTGTTGATGTGAACCATGACCGGCCTTTTAAAGCACTTCATGGCTACAGACATTGAGTTCTTAGTGTTCTTGGGCACATGGACTATGGTGGTCTGCTTGAAACATGTTGGTATTACAGACTCAAATGAGGTAAAATGGATTTAAGTTCCCTGCATTAAAGTCCCCGGCCACTAGGAGCACCGCCTCTGGATGAGCTGGTTATGGTTATGGCCTTAAACAGCTCTTTGAGTCCGTTCTTTGTGCCACCATCGGTTTGTGGTGGTAAATAGACAGCTACGAAGAATATAGATGAAAACTCTCTTGGTCGATAGTGTGATCTACAGCTTATCATGAGATTCTCTACCTCAGGCTAGCAAAACCTCAAGACTTCCTTAGATATCGTGCACCAGCTGTTGTTTTTCAAATATACATAGACCGCCACCCCTTGTCTTACCAGAGGCTGCTGTTCTATCCTGCCGATACAGTGTGTAACCTGCCAGCTGTCTGTTAATCATGTCATCATTCAGCAACGACTCAGTGAAACATAAGATATTACAGTTTTTAATGTCCCGTTGGTAGGATATACGTGCTTGTAGTTCATCCACTTTATTATCCTGCGATTGTACGTTGGCCAATAGTACCGATGGCAAAGGCAGATTTGCCACTCATCTCCGGATCCTTACAAGGTACCCTGATCTCCTTCATGCGATAACTCGGTCTTTTCTCCTGCGAATGACGGGGATGATGGCCTCGTCGGGTGTCTGGAGTAAATCCCTCTCGTTCGACTCATCAAAGAAAAATGATTAGTCCAGTTCAAGGTGAGTAATCGCTGTTCTAATGTCCAGAAGCTCTTTTCAGTCATAAAAGACGGTAGCAGCAACATTTGATTTGATGTACAAAATAAGTTACAAACAATGCAAAAAAATTAATAAATAGCATGGTTGGTTAAGAGACCATAAAACGGCAGCCATCCCCTCCGGCGCCGTTACACACACACACACAGACATGCACGTTTTCTCATCCCGTCTTACCTGGCATCTCTCTCATTCAATATACGACAATCATAACATTCTGAGAAAGACAGCGGTATTAAAAGAGATAATTAATATAAATGAAATCACCATTTATTTTAGGTGAAAGAAAGTTCAGTGGATAGGAGTACTCCAATTGTTAGGGTTAGGTTTTAAATAGGATTTAAAATAGGCTTAATTCTCCAGGCCCTGTGAGTCTGTGTGTGTGTGTGTGTGTGTGTGTGGGCGTGTGTGTGCTGCCCAGGGATGCATAGCTGTATGCCAGCTCAGATTCCTCCGCAGGGCTTTGTGTGTAACAAGGGCTTTGATTGGCTGGTTTGGCAGTGATCTGATAGGCTGGGAGGGCAAAACAACTTGATTCAATCTTAATAACAGTGTTAAAAACAGGCATGCACATGATGGGCTGTAACAGTTGGCAATGGGTTTAATACGATTTTAAGCACATAAAAACACACACTCGCACAGAAACAAACACACACTCAGATGTGAAAACACACACACACACACACACTGTACATTAAACATTATCATTCACATCACTAAATTGTTGATGAGATGAATAAGAGAAGAAACGTAGATGGATGGGGGGATGATCAAATCAGATACAGTGGTAGCTGCTGGTTATTAAAAACAGTCTGTAATTACTGTTGTGAAATGGGTCATTCCGCTATTTCGGTGCCTTTTGAGAAGTGTAACTTGGTCCCCCAAAAATGTGATTTCACCAAATTTGTACTTTATGTCATAAAGAGCATATGATCAACTTTAGGAAAAAGAAGTTGAGAGGTTAAATAAAATAAAAGACTATAGTAAGTGCCTATTAAGTACCAAATAATGTAACAAGGTTGACCGTAACGGGTTGACAATTTCATCTTAAATCAACCTTAAACCAGCCCCTAGCAGAGCAGAATGGAGAAGAACTCATACGGAAAAGTAACATGGCCTTATATATCATATTTAAACATGACATACATTTTAAAATATCTGATCAAATATTTTTTATAGCTTATATAACTCTCACCCCCCCATAACACAAATAATAATATGGATATGTATTTTCATAATGCAAAATACATATACATTTTTTGCTTTGAAAAGAGAGGCAGAGTATTGGTGGTTACCCACTGGGCACAGACTGGTTGAATCAATGTTGTTTCCACGTCATTTCAATTAATTGTCATCTGTGCCCAGTGGGTAGCCTGCTTGGGAGATGGTGAAACCTACGGTACAGGCTTAAGCCTGATTCACACAATAGGGCCTAACCGAGCTGTACTGGCCTGGTTATACAGACACCATAGCTGCTGGAACCATGTTGAAAAAAGGACTATATGAAAAGAAAATATCAGAGCCACACAGTACAGTTTGCTTTGGCCCTGTAGTGTGGATCTAACGGGTTGAGCAGGCCCTGTAGTGTGGATCTAATGGGTTGAGAAGGCCCTGTAGTGCGGATCTAACGGGTTGAGCAGGCCCTGTAGTGTGGATCTAATGGGTTGAGCAGGCCCTGTAGTGTGAATGATGCCTTAGAGAGGTTCCCTGTGCTGTGCCAGCCAGGCTGGTTGGCGTGGGTTCAACAGAAAGCTCTCTGCATCACTTCCATGTTATTGTTATTATCACAGACACAGCAGAAGGAGAGAGAGCTCTCGAGGTGGCGGGCTTGGCACCGAGTCCACCACGGGGGACAGAGGGATGAATGGAGGGATGGAGGAGTGGGGGGTTCTTGTCTGAGAACGGGACTCTAGAGATCCATCCTATAGTAAAGCATCACCTCATAAGTATTTTGAATGGAGGGAAATGGATGGAGAAGAAAAAGAGGAGGGAAGACAAGTTTTGGAAGGTATACACATATTTAACATATGTTATTGGTTACATACACATATTTAACATATGTTATTGGTTACATACACATATTTAACAGATGTTATTGGTTACATACACATATTTAACAGATGTTATTGGTTACATACACATATTTAACATATGTTATTGGTTACATACACATATTTAACATATGTTATTGGTTACATACACATATTTAACATATGTTATTGGTTACAAGCACATATATAACATATGTTATTGGTTGGATACACACATTTAACAGATGTTATTGGTTGGATACACACATTTAACAGATGTTATTGGTTGGATACACACATTTAACAGATGTTATTGGTTGGATACACACATTTAACAGATGTTATTGGTTGGATACACACATTTAACAGATGTTATTGGTTGGATACACACATTTAACAGATGTTATTGGTTGGATACACACATTTAACAGATGTTATTGGTTGGATACACACATTTAACAGATGTTATTGGTTGGATACACACATTTAACAGATGTTATTGGTTGGATACACACATTTAACAGATGTTATTGCGGCGGCAGTGAAATGCTTGTGTTCCTAGCTCCAACTGTAATATTTAACAACACACAACAATACACACAAATCTAAAGTATAAGAATGAAATTAAGAAATAGAGAAAAGTTAGGATGAGCAATGTCGAAGTACAAGTATAAATATAAATATATATATATATATATATTTGTGACGGGATGTAAATACATTATGGACTGTATGTGGATCGAATATGTCATACATGTATATGTGAAGAAAACGTGGATAGAATAGAATATGTAGAGCAATACAAATCCATTTAAATTACAGGATGTAATGCAACAAAATAGGAAAAACACCAAGAGGGATGAATACTTGCCTTGCAAAAGTATTCATCCCTCTTGGCGTTTTTCCTATTTTGTTGCATTACATCCTGTAATTTAAATGGATTTGTATTTGTATTTCATGTAATGGACATACACGAAATAGTCCAAATTGGTGAAGTGAAATGAAAAAAAGAACTTGTTTCAAAAGAATTTAAAAAAAAATAAAATTAAACTGAAAAGTGGTGTGTGTATATGTATTCATCCCTTTGCCATGAATGCCCTAAATAAGATATGGTGAAACCAATTACCTTTAGAAGTCACATAATTAGTTAAATAAAGTCCACCTGTGTGCAATCTAAGTGTCACATGATCTGTCACATGATCTCAGTGTACATATATACCTGTTCTGAAAGGCCCCCGAGTCTGCAACACCACTAAGCAAGGGGAACCATCAAGCAAGCGGCACCATGAAGACCAAGGAGCTCTCCAAACAGGTCAGGAACAAAGTTGTGGAGAAGTACAGATCAGGGTTGGGTTATAAAAAAATATCCTAAACTTTGAACATCCCACTGAGCACCATTAAATCCATTATTAAAAAATTGAAAGAATATGACACCACAACAAACCTGCCAAGAAAGGGCCACCCACCAAAACTCATGGACCAGGCAAGGAGGGCATTAATCAGAGAGGCAACAAAGAGACCAAAGATAACCCCGAAGGAGCTGCAAAGCTCCACAGCTGAGATTGGAGTATCTCTCCATAGGACCACTTTAAGCTGGGCTTTACAGAAGAGTTGTGCTTCACAGAAGAGTGGTCAGAAAAAAACAATTTCTTAAAGAAAAAAAATAAGCAAACACGTTTGGTGTTCACCAAAAGGCATATGGAGACTCCCCCAAAATATGGAAGAAGGTGCTCTGGTCAGAGGAAGGAAAATTATATCTCTGGCAGAAATCCAACACCTCTCATCACCCTGAGAACACCATCCCCATGTTTTTCATCGGCAGGGACTGGGAAACTGGTCAGAATTGAAGGAATGATGGATGGCGCTAAATACAGGGATATTATTGAGGGAAACCTGTTTCAGTCTTCCAGAGATTTGAGACTGGGACGGAGGTTCACCTTCCAGCAGAACAATGATCCTAAGCATACTGCTAAAGCAACACTCAAGTGGTTTAAGGGGAAACATTTAAATATCTTGGAATGGCTTAGTCTAAGCCCAGACCTCAATCCAATTAAGAATCTGTGGTTTGACTTAAAGATTGCTGTACACCAGCAGAACTTCAAGGCAGTTTTGCCTTGAAGAATGGGCAAAAATCCCAGTGACTAGATTTTCCAAGCTTACAGAGACATACTTCAAGATACTTGCAGCTGTAATTGCTGCAAAAGGTGGCTCTACAAAGTATTGACATTAGGGGGGGTGAATACTTACACGCTCATGTTTTCTGTTTTTGTTTTGTCTTATTTCTTGTTTGTTTCACAGTAAAAATATTGTGAAAATAGAAAAATAGAAAAAATATTAGCATTTTCAAAGTGGTAGGCATGTTGTGTAAATCAAAAGATATAAAGCATAAAATAATCAATTTTAATTCCAGGTTGTAAGGCTACAAAATAGGAAAAATACCAAGGAGGGTGAATACTTTCGCAAGCCACCGTAGTTGAATAGGATGGCATTGACTAGAATACAGTATATACATACAGTATGAAATGGGTAAAACAGTATGTAAACATTATTAAAGTGACCATGGTTCCATGTGTATGTACACAGGGCAGCACCCTCTAAGGTGCAGGGTTGATTAACCTGGTGGTAGCCGGCTAGTGACCATGACTAAATTCAGGGCAGGGTACTGGGGGGAGGCCGGCTAGTGACCGTGACTCGGTTCAGGGCAGCGTGCTGGGTGGAGGCCGGCTAGTGACAGTGAGTAAGTTCAGGGCAGGGTACTGGGTGGAGGCCGGCTAGTGATGGCTATTTAACAGTCTGATGGCCTTGAGATAGAAGCTGTTTTTCAGTCTCTCTGACCCAGATTTGATGCACCTGTACTGACCTCGCCTTCTGGATGATAGTGATGTGAACAGGCTGTAGCTCGGGTGACTGAGGTCCTTGATGATCTTCTTGGCCATCCTGTGACACCGGGTGGTGTAGATGTCTTGAAGGGCAGGCAGTGATGCGTTGGGCTGACCGCACCACCCTCTGGAGAGCCCTGCGGTTGTGGACGGTGCAGTTGCCTTACCGGGCAGTGAAGCAGCCTGATAGGATGCTGTCAATGGCTTGTCTGTAAAAGTTTGTGAGGGACTTTGGGGCCAAGCCAAATTCAACCTCAGCCTCCTCAACCTCCAGTTTGCATGGGTGTACCATTTCAGATTGTGAGTGATGTGTACGCAGAGAACCTTGAAGCTTTTCACCTTCTCCACTGTGGCCCCATCCACATGGATGGAGGTGTTCTCCCTCTGCTGTCACCTGAAGTCCACGATCAGCTCCTTCATTTTGTTGACGTTGAGGGAGAGGCTATTTTCCTGGAACCACTCCGCCAGGGCCTCCCTGTAGGCTGTCTCGTCGTTGTTGGTGATCAGGTCTACCACTGTTGTTTAGTCTGTAAACTTGATGACTGAGTTGGAGGCGTGTGTGGCCATGCAGTCATGGGTAAACAGGGAGTACAGGAGGGGGCTGAGCACGCACCCTTGTGGGGCCCCTGTGTTGAGGATCAGCATAGTGAAGGTGTTTTTGCCTACCTTCACCACCTGGGGGCGGCCCGTCAGGAAGTCCAGGACCCAGTTGCACTGGACGGGGTTCAGACCCAGGACCCCAAGCTTAGTGATGAGCTTGGAGGGTACTATGGTGTTGACGGCAGAGCTGTAGTCAATGAACAGATATGATCCTTAACCAAATTCACTAAATAGCACTGCTAGTAGTAGCTTTATATTTTTTCTGAAAGGATTTAATCCCTTTCTACCTGGTTTTAGTTGTTTAGTTGTTTCACTTCAGACTGGAGTATTTATTTATGAGAAGGGAAAAAAAGAGAAGGGAAGAGACAAAGTGTTGGAACAACGGAAAGAAAGGGGGGTGGTGTGTGAGTGTGTGTGTAAGTGCATGCTTGTCTGTGTGTGTGTGGATTGCCACTAGTTGTAGACAGTACAGGATTTGATCCAGATGATCCCTTTGTCCCCTCAGTTGATTAAGAGTTGATCTACTATAAAAGCTTCAGGACATTGGAGTTGGATAGAGGAAGAAGAACAGTAAGGGGTTTAATCAAGGGAACATCATTCCAAAACTTTTCATTGTCAATAATTCAATTTTGCCCATATTCGTGATGAATAATGATAAGAAACTGACTGGTTGAGACCACAAAATCAACCAATAGTCTTATTGAGAAAAAAATATTGAAGAAAAATATAAAAGCAACATGCAACAAGTTCAACAGTTTTACTGAATTACAGTTCATATAAGGAAGTCAATTTAAATAAATTCATTAGGACCGAATCTATGGATTTCATGTGACTGGGCAGGGGCGTAGCCATGAGTGGGCCATTATTACAGACAGAAATATTCCTCAGTTTCATCAGATGTCTGGGTGTCTGGTCTCAGACGATCCAGCAGGTGAAGAAGCAGGATGTGGGCTGGCGTGGTTACATGTGGTCTGCAGTTGTGAGGCCAGTGGGACTTACTGCCAAATTCTCTAAAACGACGTTGGAGGCAGCTTATGGTAGAGAAATTAACATTAAATTATCTGCCAACAGCTCTGGTGGACATTCCTGCAGTCAGCATGCCAATTGCAAGCTCCTTCAAAACCTGAGACATCTGTGGTATTGTGTTGTGTGACAAAACTGCTCATTTTAGAGTGGCCTTTTATTTTCCCCAGCATAAGATGCACCTGTGTAATGGACCATGCTGTTTAATCAGCTTCTTGATATGCCACACCTGTCAGGTGGATGGATTATCTCGACAATGGAGAAATGTGAGAGAAATAAGCTTTTTGTGCATATGAAACATTTCTGGGATCTTTTATTTTAGCTCATAAAACATTGGACCAACTCTTCACATGTTGGGTTTACATTTTTGTTCTGTGTAGTTCAGAGATGAAATGATTCGTTTAGTGGTTTCACCTCAGACTGGAGTTTTTTTAATTGAAAAAATACTCCAGCTCAGAACCACTGCTTTACAGTGAATCATCTGTATAGAGCATGTTGGTGCACTCAACGATCTCAGTGGTCACACTCAAACCAGATAGAATAAGATGCTGGGTGCCATAAAGAGGATGTTGAGCAAGCCATGGAACCATAGAACGGAAATTCCACTGTGAAAATCGAGTCCAGACACACACACACACACACACACACACACACACACACACACACACACACACACACACACACACACACACACACACACACACACACACACACACACACACACACACACACACACAGGCAGGGTGGGCCGATCTTGGAATTTGTGACTGTGTGTGATAAAATGTGCTGGGTCTATGCAGCACACACACAGCCTGCCTCGACGTGGTGTTCTCCCAGGGGAACTTTTTTTTCTCCAGTGTCTTATAGAACTACAGTTGAAGAGTTTATAGTGGAGTATTTTGTTTATGGTGGAGTCTGTTGTTAAGACATGTATCTAGGTAAACAATGAACCATAATCCCAACTCATGAAGTTACTACACTGCATGAATCTGCAGGTAGCTAACCAACCAGGTTCATTGTTAGCTAGCTAACATTAGGTTATAACTAGCAAAGCAAATGCCTCTGAGATATTACAGTTTTTTTCAACTGCTTTGAAACCTCTCACTCAAAGTGCTAAACTACACACCAAATATCCAAAACCATAAGCTATTTCTCAGCCTTTGACTCAGTTGTCAATTTCATGAAACACTTTTTTCAAAACACTACACACAATTCTCTACCTAAAACACAAAAATCTAACAGGAAGTGACTTGCTTTCCTTTTCCAAACACAACCAATCAAAATGCTACACTTATTCACCAGGTGGTCCTCCATCACAATGCCACACTGGGTCTGTACAACACCGGCCATATGCTCACTTTTCTGGATGCAATTTACACAATGCTTGTCCCTGATCCAGATCAGGAGCCTGCTAGATTTGTGGTTTTATGGGACAATGTTAATTTTCACCGGGCTGTTCTGGTTTGCTACCCATCCACAGTTTGCCACCCATCCACAATTTGTAGTTTTGTACCGACCCCCATATTCACCTTTTCTAAATCCCATAGAGGAATTCTTCTCAGCCTGCCGCTGGAAAGTGTATGATCGCCAACCCTATGCCCGCATGCCGCTTCTCCAGGCAATGGAGGACGCATGTGGGGACATAGAGGTTGCCTCTGTCCAAGGTTGGATACGCCATGCTAGGAGATACTTCCCTCGATGTTTGGCAAGAGAAAACATATCTTGTGATGTGGACAAAGTATTGTGGCCAGACCCAGGCCGGAGAAGAGATGAAGCGTAGCTTAGCACTGGTGACTGCCCCCCCCCCCCTACAAATTCTAAAGAATATGCTTTTGGTTTACATATGTTTATGGTTTTGTTGTATGCTACTCTATACAACAGTAATGTTTGGCCTAATAAATATGTTCTGTTTCTACATTGCATTGGTGTTTACAGTGTACTTGTTACCCCTCTCAGCAGATTACTTTCACTGTAGAACATTGTATTGAAATGTAGATATAAGCCTATGAAAGACCAAAGAGCTTTAGATTTAGAACAACAGTGTTTACATGGTATATCCAAAAATGTACTATTATGAAAGCAGTGTTTGCCATTTGATGCAAATGCTTCATTCCGACATGTGTTTATGGTATTTTGAATGCAGTGTTACATTTGGAAGGAGATATGAGCCATTTTGCATTTTGTTTGTGCAGTTTTGGGAATTGTGTGTAGAGTTTTGAAAGAAAGGAGACAGTTTTGAAAACTTGTGTAAGCAGTTGGAAAAAACTGTAATAATAAGATCATACACGTAATGTTAGCTAGCTAGCCTGCCAGCCAGCCAGCTAACGTTAACTAGCTAGCTAACCGTACACTATAACTTGAAATGAAAATTACATTCTGTCAAAACTAGAAACGTGTAACATTTGAAAATGTAGCTAGCTAGACTATTTAACCCGTATACATCATTGGTGGACCCTTCTCCCTGTCACAGATGCCATGGTGTTTTCGCCATCTCCTATCATACTCTAATTCCACTGATTTCAAAACTCAGTCCTCCAGAAAGTGGAGAGCAACACTTATGCATTTCTACAACGCGATACATTTAAAAAGCTGCATTAGACAGGATTACCTACACATACTGATGTACTCAAATAAACAGAAGTGTGCTATATGGCAGACCAATCCGAACTCATTTCTCGGCATGTCCAGCCCACTCATTATCTCAGCCAAACATGGCTAGCGGGAAGGTTGCTGACTTTTTCTGTGGCTAAACCAACTAGGCTCGTAATTTAACAATTTTATTTATGTTTTTAAGGCACATGAAAGTTCACATGATCCAGAAAGCATTTCTGCCCAAAAACGCATTTTGATTTAAAAAAAGTTTACATTCAAATGGCTCTCCTGTAAAGTAGTGACCTGAGGCATACGCCTAGTTTCATCAGAAATGATTGCTTATGTGTACCTTCATGTGTGTGTATAATATTACTGTTCTCAGAATTCTAATTATTAGATTTTAGATGTGTGTGATTTTTTTGTTGTTGTTGCGAAACACTATATATCCATTGTTTAGCTGGCATTGAATGTTAGTATACTGTATATTTGACTGTGATATGTGGTTGACTCACCTAGCTATCTTAAGATGAATGCACTAACTAACTATATAAGTTGCTTTGGATAAGAGCATCTGCAAAATTATTAAAATGTCAATTGTAAATGTTTTACATACAGATCTCATATTACTTACTGTATTTAATTTGTCACAAATGTATAATTTGTGCAGTTCTTTATTATAGCTGCAATATGTAACTTTTTGGGGCGACCCAACCAAATTCACATAGAAATATGTGTTATAGATCTGTAATTCTTATTGAAGCATATCTAAGATGTGATATATCAGTTTTATGTGCGCCATCTATACTTCCAGTTCTTAAGTTTTGTTTTTGCATCTTTTATTTTCGGTTTTGTTCACCAGCTTCAAACAGCTGATGGAACATCGGTTTAGATGGTACATTGATTCTCTACACTATACTTGCTTGTTTTGTCACATAAACTGAAATTAGATGAACTACTTGGAACCTGGAAATGGTGGAGCGATTTCTGCATAGTGCATATTTAAGTATGTAGCTATTTGTTACATTTGACTGTATAAAACCTGTAACGTCTGCTTCCAACTCCCACTCTCAAACACATAGACCCCCTGAACGCAGCTCGCTTTCCAGCCCACTTTCCAGCTCACACTCTCAAACACGTAGATCCCCCGAACGCAGCTCACTCTCCAGATCCCAGTCACCCGAATTCTGATCACCTGTTCACACACCTGTATGTCATTATCACACACTATTTAGTTCAGTTCTTTGCACCCCATCATTGTGAGGTATTGTTTGTTTTGTGACACACTTCTATTCGAAGCGCTGGGTTTCACCGTAATTAATCGTCCTGTGTATGATAGTTTTGGCTGCCTCACTAACGACGCCTTTTGCCTATTCGCTGCCTGTACTTTAGTGGATTTCCTGTTATCAACCTATTGCCTGATCTCCCGGACTACGTTACTAGCCGTTTCCCTGCCTGTACTGTTGCTTTTTGGACCCCCTGTGTATGACCTTCTGCCTGCCCCTGGACCCAGCTACCTGCCTCCTCCTGTGTATGACCTTCTGCCTGCCCCTGGACCCAGCTACCTGCCTCCTCCTGTGGTCCTTTACAATAAACACCTGCTGCGCCCTGCGCTTGAAACCAGCTCTCTGTCTCCCATCGTGTCCAATACAAAACCAATCAGTACTAATTATTTCTCTGAGACTGAGGCGGAGCATTTCGTAAAAAATATGATTATTTGTCTCTCTGAAATGAAACCAAGTGATAGATATTAAACAAATACGTGTGTCATTGAACATCTTTACATTTTAGTAATTTAGTCATCATTCACTCTTATCCAGAGTGACTTACAGTAGTCCATACATTTTCATACTTTTTGCATACTGGTCCACCGTGGAATTGAACCCACAAGCGTCATCCTCTACCAACTGAGCCAAAAAGGAAACCCAATGCCAGGATTAGATAGTGAAAAAACACACCAATCTCGTTCATAATTTATTAAAACAATAAAAGCTCATTTAACAGCATTTCTGAAATGGGATATATAGTGTTTTTGAATCAAACTCTTCAGTTGTTCCAGTATCTTGTATGGCTGATTTGGGTTGGTGGGAATTGTAGGCCTGTCAAACCTGCATCATGGACAACTGTATGGCTGATTTGGGTTGGTGGGAATTGTAGGCCATTCAAACCTGCATCATGGACAACTGTATGGCTGATTTGGGTTGGTGGGAATTGTAGGCCAGTCAAACCTGCATCATGGACAACTAGAGAACTCCTGCATTTCTATTACTGTCTGTTTTGCTAAGTGTTTTACACTGTGGTGTGTTTCAATGGTTTCAGGACTTGCTCATGTGTTTCTGTGAATGCATGTAAGTGTGTATTCCCATCTGCACATACAAACGACTTCCTCCATGCATCTCGATCCACTGTATCTCCTCTCTCAGGTATTTGAGATTAGACTAATCTTAGTGGTAGCAGGTGAACAACCTATTTCTGGTGCAGTAGAGAGCCTGCGGGTATTAGAGCATATCGACTGGGAGGCTGAGGCATGTGCTTAGAGGTACTTACATTTTTAATCAGATCTTCATAAGGGCTTTCTCCCTTCGGAGGCCCTGGCTAACTAAGACTGACAGGAAGTAAGCAGTAGAGGACAGCAGCACTGTGTGTGTGTGTGTGTGTGTGTGTGTGTGTGTGTGTGTGTGTGTGCGTGCGTGCGTGCTTGTATGTGTGTCTGTGTGTGTGCGTGCGATTGTATGTGGGTGGTTAATGCTGCTAGCTAGAGGGAAGTTGGATGGCTCAGCTCTCCTGGATGTTGCAGTTGGACTACCCAGAGGCATTCTCTCTTGCTACTACAGTACCTTCTGGCTATTAAACCTCTGACCTGGGGCCACCGTACCGTACTAACCACTTAACTGCCCAAGGAGCTGTTTGACCTCTGTTGACCTCTGACCCTGTTCACGTCGGGAGCCCGTTCTTCCTGTTCTCTAGCTGCTCTTTACCTGCATCCCTTTAGAACATCTGTTGGGTTGTACATCTAGGTTGTCTGAACAGGGTCTCTATAAGCGGACACTGTGGTCAGGATAGAGGAATCACAAGGCAATTCATCCAATGCTTTGATGACTGTTGTTTGTTGACATGTTTCATCGCTAAATGGTACCCCGATGACAAACTGAATTAATGTCGCTGACAAGTACGACGTTGTGAGAGCAAAATAATGGCGAGATTGTCGAGAAGAAAAACGGGACACATTACCAGAACACTTAACTCTTTTACGCCATTATTAGTCACTGTTCATGTTAATTATTCTCAATGAAGTAGCCTCGTGTTCAAGTGATGTTCTGCATCAATCAGGATACTCTCTCGTTGTCAAAGCCTACTGTTTATCCTCTTACTGATTCATTCCAGGGTTGTAATGCCACTTTGATTAGCAGTGATGGGAGAAAGAAAACCTCAACGATTGGAATTGTTTAAATAAATGATGTGCTTGTGTTAAATAGAGAAACGTGTTTGACCCCAGTCGACGTCACCATGATTACATTTGTTGAATGTATTGACAAGAACAGGAAGTATTACAGCCAAGTACATGCAGTACATACTTTAAAATGTAGTACGATGCTAACATGATGACAGGTGAGGACAGGACACAGCTCTCCACTAGGTTTAGCCTGAGCTACTGTATGCAGTTGGTACATCAGACTCATTTAGCTGATCACTGCAGATCAGAATGAAAGACCCATGTTAGCATGTTAGCATACGTACTAGTCGTGATGAAGACTGACAAATATCTAATAGTACCTAGTCACGACTCACCACCCTATTAAAACAAATCAACAAACAGATGGCTATTACACAATTAAATAGACTCTGTATGCTATTAAGGACAGTATTTAACATGTGAATATGCCTTATTTTAATTTAGGATGATGGCTGAATCCAACACAAATTAATGCAAAATAAGCAATTCAAGGCGCAATCTCTCATGTATCATTTACTAGTTTTTGGTTTGGCTGAACAGATTAACATTAACAATTCGTTGATATTAATATATTAAGACACTATGTGGAGTTCTAATGAGTGTGTGCTTTTCAGGTTGGAAAGGTGTGGGGCACAAGGTAGAGGTCATGAGCACAAGACAGCAACTCAAACTGTATTTTTGTGGTAGTTTGAGTAAAATAGGTCAGGATTCAGAGCTCGCAGAGCCTTTATCATTCTGCACATGTGATGGCTGAAAGACGACTGATAGCCTTGAATGAACCAAACTTCTCTCTGTCTTTCTCCCTCTCTCTGTCTTTCTCCCCCGTCTTTCTCTCTCTTGATCATTCTCTCTCTACCTTTCTCCCTCCCTCTCTCTCGGTCTCTCATTCTTTCTCCCTTGCTCTTTCTCTCTCTCTCTCTCGGTCTCGCTCTTTCTCCCTTGCTCTTTCTCCCTCTCTCTCTCCCTCTCTCTCGGTCTCTCGCTCTTTCTCCCTTGCTCTTTCTCCCTCTCTCTCTCCCTCTTTCTCGGTCTCTCGCACTTTCTCCCTTGCTCTTTCTCCCTCTCTCTCTGTCTCTCGCTCTTTCTCCTTTGCTCTTACTCTCTCTCTTTTTCTCTCTCTTACTCTCTTTTTGGACTGCCCCTTTTCACTCTACTTCTGTAGCCGGAAGACTGAAAATAAGTTATCATGTCAGTTTCACAGTTTCCTCTAAATTGCTTGTTAATTAATACAAAGTGGGAGTATGGTTGTATAAACCTGTATGTCTGTGAAACAAGCCCACAAAGATGCATTCTAATCAACATAGCTCCGCTATCTTCCTCTTCTCTGTCTCTCTTAACTGTCCGTCTCTCTCTCATTTTCTAGCTCTCCTTTTCTCCTTTCCTCCCCTCCTCTCCTCAACTGTTAGTGACTGATTTATAAGCCCACCTTAAGTCTGACTTCATCAAATCCTTGATACCGTTAGCCATATACTCAGTCTCTGATGACGGTGGTCGATTTAATGGAGGCATTAATCTGTCTCTTTAATGGTGTTGTTGAGTTGGAAGATGGCCACCATAAGACGACACACTAAAATATGAGTTACAGGGACCAAGAGATGGAATAAGAGAAGGGAAAATACAAAGGAGGGAGCTAGGATGCTGAGGAGGGGAGTGGCATTATGAGAGGCGGAGGAGGAGGCTATTCTAGTATAATGGTGGCATGATCTGAACAAGTATTTAAAAGCATTTTTCATATATATTTTGTTAAGTTGTTAAGAAGAATGCATAGAACATCCAGAATATATAGTGAGGTGGAAGACAGAACCAAAGAGTCCCCAATAAATAAAGAAGGAATAGTGGACAAAAGAGAAAGACAGGGAGTAGACAGATAGAAGAGAGAGGATTCATTGCTTTGATTGTGACGTAGTGTGACAGAGCTGTGTGACAGAGCAGTGTGACAGAGCAGTGTGACAGAGCAGTGTGACAGTGCTGTGTGACAGAGCTGTGTGACAGAGCTGTGTGACAGTGCTGTGTGACAGAGCTGTGTGACCGAGCTGTCTGGCAGAGCTGTGTGACAGAGCTGTCTGTGTAATGTTCTCAAGAGGGATATAAAGAGGCTCTGCCTCTTCCTTAGTCCTCTGCTCTGTCACCTCACTCACGCTCTCTCCCTCTGCCTTTCCTTCTATCTCTCTTTCCCTGATTCCCTATCTCTCTCTAGCTCTATCTCTCCACCCCCCTCTCCCTATCTTTCCCTACCTCCCCTTTCTCTCTCCATCTCCTCTATCTCTCTCTCTCTCTCTCTCTCACTAGCTCTCTCTCTCTTGCTCACTCGCTCTCTCTCGCTCCCTCGCTCTTTCACTCGCTCTCTCGCTCTCCCTACCTTCCCTTTCTCTCTCCGTCTCCTGTCTCTCTCTCTCTCTCTCTCTCGCTCTCTCTCTCTCTCGTTCGCTCGCTCACTCTCTCACTAGCTCTCTCTCTCTCTCTCTCTCTCTCACTCTCACTCTCTCTCTTCCTCTCTCTCTCTGTCTCTCTCTACTAATGATGTGTTCCGCCTGCCTCTGCCTGCCTGACTAATGTCCACTGACAGTCCCACTCAGGCGGAAAGGCTGTGACCGCCCCTACACACACACACACACACACACACACACACACACACACACACACACACACACACACACACACACACACACACACGTTTATCCTACATATTTAAATTCATGTGATGCACACACATAGTCACATACCGAGTGCATGCCAACTCGCTTCACCACCCAAGCATTGCACTGATAGATCTACAATAGACAAATCTCACCCAATCTTTCACATGTAAACAGAGATGTAAACAGCAGATGACACATGCAAACATAACATTTTTTCACATACATGGCAGCATTGGTCTTCTCACACAACATCCCATATACACACACTTGTCTAATAATAAATACATTAGGATCATTTTCATTTAACCTTCATTTAACCTTTAAGAAATATTAGGAGAAAGATGAACATACTACAGAACCCAGAGCTTTGTAGAAAACCTCTCAGAGTAAGTCTGGTTACACACACACACACACACACACACACACACACACACACACACACACACACACACACACACACACACACACACACACACACACACACACACACACACACACACACACACACACACACACACACACACACACACACACACACTGTCCCGCGTGTCTCACCAGTGTCTCGGTGTCATCTCGCCAGGGGAAGAGAGGTTAAGAAGGAGGTCAGTGAGCAATGCTCTCACACAGGGCTACACCTCTGGGTTCCCCCATGGTCCCAGTACACACCACACACATACACACGATCCCACGGTCACACTCCCTCAGCTGATGGTTCCAGCCCACCCATTAGTCAGTGTTATGCAAGACCTCGGTGGCCTCTCTCTGTCTCTCTCTCTCTCTGTCTCTATTTCTCTGTCTCTCTCTCGCTGTCTCTCTGTCTCTATCTCCGTCTCTCTCTCTCTCTATCTCTGTCTCCCGCTTGCTGTTTCTCTCTCTCTCTGGGGTACTGTACTGCTCTGTAGCTGTGAAAGTAGAACAACCGTTTGTAGACTTTGTGAGCAGTATGTGTGATATATACAGTTGGGAATGAAGCTGGAATGGATTTTATAACAGTATAACTAGATCAGTAGATTTTTTGGTTGAAACAGAAACTCACATTTTTAATGAATGGAGGATACATTTCCATTTTACTTTATGTAGGATTGTATAAATTATTAGAAGCCTATCAGTGATACTACAGATATAGGATCTTAATTTGATCACTCTGTTGTTGCAAACTTGTAATGTATAATTGTTCATTAATCCACACATTAATTCACATTTCCTGTTGCTGCAGCATTATTTTCCTGCTGTGAGAAACTGGTCAAATTAAGATCTGTATGCAGTTTATATTCCTTTCAGTGATATTCTAAGGAATAGGAATATGACAGATAGAACTTCTATAGCCTTTAATTAAGTTCTCTCGTCTACCCTTTGAATAGACTTGAACATTCATCTATACTCCACCCCTCTGTTACCAATGACCCCCCCCCCCCCCCCCCCCCAATGACACACACACACACACACACACGCACACACGCACACACACACATGCACACAAACATTCCAGCATCTCCATTAGCAATTCATGAGGCTGGTCTCATTAGACGTTCAGTTTTACCATGGGCCTCTGAAGTTTGTGTGTGTGTGTGTGTGTGTGTGATTCTCTGAAGTATATGGCTGGAGCAACTTATTAATATTTCATAGTCTCCCATTGAGGAGCTAAAAACTAGTCGACCCGCTTCCGCTACAAAGTGTCTGCTCTTCTTCTTCTTCTCTTTTCACCTCTTTTCTCGTTAGACTCTGTATGTCTCCTCTCCTCCCATTCCCTCTCTCTCATTTTCTCTCTCCATCTCTCTTCCATTCTCTCTCTTCAGCTCTCTCTCCATCTCTCTTCCATTCTCTCTCTTCCATTCTCTCTCTCCATCTCTCTCTCCTCAGCTCCCCCCTCACTCGCACGGTGCCGCCACTCAGACCCTAACTCAAACTGACTTAATTGGGATGTCTTTGTTCCAGGAACTGTGGGCATCCCTTCTTCTTCCCATTCCCCTTCTCCTCGGATCCTTACCAGAGAGAGAGATTGACAAAGAGAGAGAGAAGGAATGGGTAGAGGTAGAGATGAAGGGGAGTAGGAGAGGAGGAGAAGAGAAGAGGAGGAGCTGGGTTGGGAGAGAGAGAGAGAGAGAGAACCCCAAGTGAACCTCACACTCTCCCAGTGCCATGCTGAGGTGCGGGGGTTGGGGGCTGTTGTCTGTGTGTGTGTGTATAGGGGTGGGGGACCCGAGGGTTAAAGGGTTGGGGACAGGGGATGTCTGATTGTCAGCCTTGCAGACAGGAGCTCTGCCCCCGAAACAAACTCATGCATGAATAAGTCAATAAAGGCAGTCTGTGTGTCTGAACGAGTGGAATGAACAGACGAGAATCAGATCGGGAGAGGGGGATGAGAGGAGGGGACCATGGCAGGAGGGGAGAGTCTGTGAGAATGAGACAAACGCCACATTCCCTGGCAATGAGAAACAACCAGAAAGAAGAAGAGAAAGAGAGGGAGATCTTTGATTGGTTTTGTACAGTGTGTGAGCATGTTTCTGTGTGTTTGCATGTGTGCATGCAATGCTGAGTGTATGTGTGTGTGCTTTAGTGCGTACATGTTTGGGTATGCGTGGTGGTGGGGGTGTTAGGATGGTAAGAAGACGTAAAGAAATAAGTTGGCCTATTGTAGTCTCTATTGTAGTCTCTATTGTAGTCTCTATTGTAGTCTCTATTTCAGTCTATTATAGTCTCTATTGTAGTCTCTATTGTGGTGTATTATAGTCTCTATTGTAGTCTAGTGTAGTCTCTATTTTAGTCTATATTGCAGTCTAGTATAGTATCTATCAGAGGTGGGATCAAGTCATTGTTTTACAAGTCACAAGTAAGTCTCAAGTCTTAGCACTCAAGTCCCAAGTCAAGTCCCAAGTCAAGACAGGCAAGTCCGAGTCAAGTCTCAAGTCAAGACCGTCAAGTATCAAGTCAAGTCTCAAGTCCTAAACTTTGAGTTTCGAGTCCTAAACAAGTCATAATGTGCTCTTCACCAAATGTAATACCATTTCATATTTTTAACAAGAGTAATAGTTAGTATATTACATTTATGTAAATCATGAAGGCTTTTAAAAATATCTATATATTATTACTTTCCAAATAAACGTTATATTTCCATGGAAATACATAGGTAGCCATTAGACAGACACACACCACCCAATAGTGATCGACTATTCAGGATCGCTATGGGGCGCAATCGGGGGATGTAGGCTTACACACAATCACCCAACCTTAACACACACACACACACTCTGTGTGGTTACAGTAGGCTAACGTATGTCAATGGTTTCAGGAACAGCATTAACATCAGGCAGGATTTAGGCTACCAACTGCCTGGCCAGTTGTAGCTCAATCTTGGGTGCAACGATCACGTTCCCGCACTGACTGACTATGTGAAGGCTCATTGATTTAACGTTACGTTAGCCTACATGCTACAATAGTAAAGTTATAAATATATAGCTGTCGGCTATATTAGCCACGACTTACCGTTCTTTGTGCAGCTTCAAATGTCGAACAAAGTTGGAAATTGTTGCGCCTCCGTCTGTAATTTTTTTCCCGCATGTTTTGAAAGTATCCGAAAATAATACGTTTGGGGATCATCTTTCCAAGGGCTCCATCTGAATTCACTCCTCAACGTTCCTCTGCATTGCCACACACAACTTTTTCTCAGCTGGCACAATTTAATTGGCTGCTGTCCGATTCAAACTGTCTGTTACGATTAACTATGAGTGTTGGGTGGAATCAGGCGCAGAGAGCAGGGTGCTGTCGTTTAACAAAATTTATTCACCGGTGCAACAAAAATGATGACGCCAACACACAAGGCGTATAAGTTGCCAGTCCAAAAACAACAGGACAAAATAGACCGGATAAATAAAGAACACGAAAAGCAATACACCATCAAACACAGAGTAACAATTAACAAGCCCGCACAAAATACCCAGCAGGCCTAGTGCCCTTAAATACCCTACAAACAAACCCTAATACAAAAACAGGTGTACCCAATTAACCAATAACAAACACAAACGGAAAATAATCGATGGCAGCTAATAGGCCGGTGACGACGACCGCCGAGCCCCGCCCGAACAGGAAGAGGCACCCTTTTCAGCGAGGTTCGTGACACTGTCGAGTGGCAAGTCATCATATTTGTGACTTGAGTCTGACTCGAGTCCAAGTCACGTAACTTGAGTCCACACCTCTGGTATCTATTGTAGTCTTTATAGTAATCTACTATAGTCTATGTTGTAGTCTCTATTGTAGTCTAGTGTAGTTTCTATTGTAGTTTCTATTGTGGTCTATTGTAATATGTTGTAGTCTCTATTGTAGTGTCCATTTTAGTCTCTATTGTAGTCTCTATTTTTAAATGTACGTAAATTGTAAAGTATTTAGTCTGTAATGTATTTGGCGGCAGGTAGCCTAGTGGGCGGCAGGTAGACTAGTGGTTAGAGCGTTGGGCCAGTAACCGAAAGGTTGCTAGATTGAATCCCTGAGCTGACAAGGTAAAAATATGTCGTTCTGCTTCTGAACAAGACAGTTAACCCACTGTTCCTAGGCCTTCATTGTAAATAAGAATTTGTTCTTAACTGACTTGCCTAGTTAAATTAAAAAAATTGCATTATGCGTCAGACCCCATTAAGGTTAGCTGTCTCCATTGGCGTTGGCTAATGGGGATCCTAATAAATCGAATCAAATGTATTGTAGTCTCTATTGTAATCTATTGTAATCTGTATTGTAGTTCCCATTGTAGTCTCTATTGTAGTCTATTATAATCTCTATTGTAATATATTATAGTCTCTATTGTAATATATTGTAGTCTCTATTGTCGTCTATCGTAGTCTATTGTAGTCCCTATTTTAGTCTATTGTAGTCTCTATTGTAGCATATTGGGGCGGCAGGTAGCCTAGTGGTTAGAGCGTTGGGCCAGTAACCGAAAGGTTTCTAGATTGAATCCCCGAGCTGACACGGTAAAGATCTGTCGTTCTGCCCCTGAACACCGTCCTTGTAAATAAGAATATGTTCTTAACTGACTTGTCTAGTTAAATAAAAGTCTATTGTAGTCTCTCTATCTCATTCTCATTGTCTTCTGCAGGAATGCAGTTTTTTAAATGTACATACCAAAATGCATTGTCTGCCTCCTATTGTGAGTCGTAAGCAGCGAGAAGAATAATTGAATGAGAGACCCAGTGAAAGAAGAGAGAGAGAGGATGGAAACAATAATGTCTTATTTCAGCCCAATAAGGCTAATTTGAATGTTGAGACAGAGAGGAGTTCTCTCTCTCTTCGCATTACATGACCCTTTCCATGTAACCCTCCACCTGGCCCCCCCATGCCTTTCCAATCAGTTTAACCCTCTTCTCCCGATCTTCACCCCCTCTCTCTTTCTCTTTATCTCTTCTGCCTCTCTTATTCCTTTGTTTATTACACCACTCAGACTCGACAAGGCAGAGTTTTCCCTGACGGATGTGTTCTGTGTTGTGTGAGTCCTCCTCCAAAGCTCTGTCAGATCTAGGTTCACCCCAGGACATGGCAATGTGTTTGTGGTTGTAGTGTCGTCTTGAGTGCCTGGAACTGGTTGTGGTGGACTCGGCAGCCATGTTGATCACCAGCTGACAGAGGAACACAACACTGGGTCTTTCAAAAGGCTCTTTCAGTGTCTCCCTCTTTTTCACCTCATCAATTTTCACTTCGGCGTTATTTATTTCAGCCTCCCGTCTCTCCCCCCCCCCCCCCCCCGACAACCTCGTTCCTGCAGCCATCTTCACAGCTCTCTCTTTCAACATCTTAAACCATAACCACCCCCAGCCTCTCTCTCTCTTTACTTTATTCTCTACTCTTCATTCCTCCCTCTGTATTCCCTCCTTTCTTTCTCTCTATCTACTATTGGTCAGGTCTCATGGGGGAAGATAGTTGGCAGGAAGCAGGCTTGCTACCATGGCAACAGGAACCCTCCCTCTCCCACAGGTCTCCTTAGCAACTGGTAGCTTGGCATTGTAGTAATGAGCAGACCCAGTGTGCCAGGCTAACAGAGCACGAGAGGAGTGTGTTTGTGTGTGTATGTGTGTTTGTTTGTGTGTATGTGTCCGTGTGTCTGTGTGTGTGTGTGTGTCCGTGTGTCTGTGTGTGTGTCCGTGTTTCTGATTGCTTTATTAACAGTGTATGACTAACAAGAGCAGTGTGAGAAATACCAAATAGCTGAGCCTCTCCAAGGTGTGAGAGTGTGAATTTGACATTTGCAAACCATTTTCAAGGAAGATTACATTCTTGACACATTTGAATGTGTTTCATTGAGTTGACAGTCTGAAGAAGAACAATACATTTAATCCATTTCATTTGAAGTAGAGAGCTATTTGTATTCGCTGAAATAACATAATCTCTCTTTCTGTGGGTGGAGTTATCGTGTTTGAGTTTATGAAGCAGGGCCTTTGTGTTGTGCCTCGTTGTAGAGATCAGGTGTCTCCTCTCAGAGACATTGGGAACAATTAGCCTGTGACATGGTTGATGATTGATTGTGTACACAGCAAACACCCAGGATTGGGAGGAAGGGTAAAATGATAAGACAATGATATGACATTCTTTGGGCGTAATTTTTTAACAAAGCCCATTGGCAGATGGAGCCTTCGATCAACGGATTTTTTTCTTTTTGAAAGCTACCGTTGAAAGCGACAGTTACTAAGAGATAATATAAGATGAGGGTGTCCTGGAAAGGGAAAAGCATTCTGAAGCTGTCCATTTGGTATTTTGTTACATCGATCCAACCATCTGTACTGGTATAATTATACCCTCAAAATGACAGTGGTATCACTCCTAGCCACGTTTTTATAGATGTTTGTATTCCTCAACCATTGCATCAGCTGAAACGTGTTAACCTCAATTTGAACATAGATCTGATGGTATAGAGTAGTGAAGTAATGGTCTCCCCAGAGACAGGTTGCCAGGTGTGTCTGTCTTTAGCCGTGATGACGAGGCCTGTTTCTCAGCTCTCCTTCTCAGGTGTTATGGAGCTGTGCGCTCCCAAAGGTTTCTCCTCGCCTCACCTGGGCTCAGCTCTCTCTGGCGGAGCCGTGCTCTCCCAAAGGTGTCTCTCCTCCTTCCACCTGGCATGGTGTGGTAGTAGTGGGTGGGAAGAGGCCTGGCTCTAAACCTACTATTGTCACTCAGAGCCCAGAGCTGGTCGTTGTGCTCTAAGGACTGGGCAGCACAGTAACAGCACAGCGCTACAGTACAGCGCTACAGTACAGCTCTACAGTACAGCGCTACAGTACAGCGCTACAGCACAGCGCTACAGCACAGCGCTACAGCACAGCGCTACAGTACAGCGCTACAGTACAGCGCTACAGTACAGCGCTACAGTACAGCGCTACAGTACAGCGCTACAGCACAGCGCTACAGTACAGCTCTACAGCACAGCACTACAGTACAGTGCTACAGCACAGCGCTACAGTACAGCGCTACAGCGCTACAGCACAGCGCTACAGCACAGCGCTACAGTACAGCGCTACAGCACAGCGCTACAGCACAGCGCTACAGTAGCTGGCACGCAGGAAGGATTTTCCGATCCCCTGCCCCGCTTTCAGATGGTCCTTAATCTGCCCAGCTCTATTTTTATATTCCCTCCTCCTCTCCCTCCCACCCCCGGGCTCTCCTTCTATATGTCCACTCCGTTCCTCCCTGTGTCCATCCATCTCCAACCATCCCTCCTCTCTCAGAACAGTTTTAGGCTGGTACTGTAGCTCCAATTAGTAGAGGGTCCGGTGGGGATTAGGCTCGCTGTCTGCCCGTAAGGCCTCCAGGCCCACTCAGCCATCCAGGCTCCCTTCCTGCTTACCTCTTCCAGATCTCTCTCAGGTTAGCCTCTGAGCACCCTCCCTCTCGCCCTTCCTCCTTCCCTCCCCTCCTCCCTCCTCCCCAGAGCGCTACAGCAGCTCCACAGGGAGCAGAGCAGGGGGAGTGAAAGACCTGCTGTCTCCTGAGGGGCTGAGGAGCGTAGGTAGGGCTGAGGCATGGCTCCGGCCCCTCTGCTGCCTGCTACACAAGATGACTGGTACTGTACTTCTCTTAGAGGCTGATCTCTTCACCACTGCTTAATCAGCCAAAACCTTAATACTGTTGCAACAGTTACAAACTTCTACTGCTGCTATTATCAACACTAATCAGACTATTACTATTGATACCTGTACCACTACAACTACTACTACTACTATTATTATTACTGCTACTACTGCTACTACTACTACTACTACTACTACTACTACTACTGTCTATTACCACTACTACTACTGCTACTACTACCTTCTGCCACTACTGCTATCACTACTAATGTCTACTAGAACTACTAATGTCTACTACTACTACCACTAGTACTACTGCTATGACTATACTTTATACAACTACTTCTACTACTACTGCTGTCTACTACTACTACTACTACCACTACTACTACTACTAATATGACTACTACTACAACTACTACTAATGGCTACTAATATTACTACTACTACTACTAATATTAATACTACTACTGTCTACTACTACTACTACTGTCTATTACTACTACTACTACTACTGCTGCTGCTAATACTACTACTGCTACTACTAGCACTGTCTATTACTACTACTACTACTACAACTGTCTGCTCCTACTACTATCACTACTACTGTCTACTACTACTACTACTACTATTACTGTCTTATTACTACTACTACTAATACTACTTCTATGCTGTCTACTACTACTATTACTACTACTTCTACTACTACTGCTACTAATGTCTATTACTACGACTACTACTTCTACTACTGTCTACTACTTCTACTACTACCCCTGCTGCTACTACTACTGTATACTACTATTACTACTACTAGTACTACTACTACTACTACTACTACTGTCTATTACTACTACTGCTACTACTACTAGTACTACTACTACTAGTACTACTACTGTCTGCTACTACTACTACTACTACTACTACTACTACTACTACTACTACTACTACTACTACTACTACTGTCTATTACTACTACTACTACTACTACTACTACTACTACTACTACTACTACTACTACTACTACTACTACTGTCTGCTACTACTACTACTACCACTACCACCTCTACCACTACTACTATTATTAGTGCTACTAATTTTACTCCTACTGTCTGCTACTACTACTACTACTACTACTACTACTACTACTACTACTACTAGTACTACTACTGTCTGCTACTACTACTACTACTACTGTCTATTACTACTACTACTACTACTACTACTACTACTACTACTACTACTACTACTACTACTACTACTACTACTGTCTGCGACTACTACTACTACTACCACCTCTACCACTACTACTATTATTAGTGCTACTCATTTTACTCCTACTGTCTGCTACTACTACTACTACTACTACTACTACTACTACTACTACTACTACTACTACTACTACTAGTACTACTACTGTCTGCTACTACTGTCTATTACTACTACTACTACTACTACTACTACTACTACTACTACTACTACTACTACTGTCTGCTACTACTACTACTACTACTACTACTACTACTACTACTACTACTACTACTACTACTTCAACTACTACCACTGCTGCTACTACTACTGTATACTACTATTACTACTACTACTACTACTACTACTGTCTGCTACTACTACTACTACTACTACTACTACTATTGCTACTACTACTACTAGTAGTACTACTTCTGTCTACTACTTCAACTACTACCACTGCTGCTACTACTACTGTATACTACTATTACTACTACTAGTACTACTACTACTACTGTATACTACTACTACTGTATACTACTACTACTACTACTACTACTGCTACTACTGTCTAGTACTACTACTATTACTACTACTACTACTACTACTACTACCACTATTACTACTACTACTAGTACTACTACTGTCTACTACTTCTACTACTACCACTGCTGCTACTATTACTTTATACTACTATTACTACTACTACTACTGTCTATTACTACTACTATTACTATTACTACTACTACTACTACTACTACTACTAGTACTACTACTGTCTACTACTTCTACTACTACCACTGCTGCTACTACTACTGTATACTACTACTGTATACTACTATTACTACTACTAGTACTACTACTACTACTGTCTACTACTACTGCTACTGTATATTACTACTACTACTACTACTGTCTATTACTACTACTACTATTACTACTACTACTACTACTACTACTACTACTACTACTTCTACTACTACCACTGCTGATACTACTACTTTATACTACTATTACTACTACTACTACTACTACTACTACTACTACTACTGTCTACTACTACTACTACTACTACTGTCTACTAATACTACTACTGCTACTACTACTAGTAATACTACTACTACCACTAATACTACTAATACTACTACTACCACTACTACTTTATCTCTACTGTGATAGCACCACTACAGCAAGTACAGCACATTCCCACAACTGCCATTATCATTACCACAGCCCTCCCACTCAAACCATAACCCTTGTATCTTTCAAACAACCTTGTATACTGCTGCTTATGTTGATCTATTATTATTTCCCTTCAATCCACCAGAGCATAGTATCTCTCTTTATTCCCCTACCCCGGCTACACCTTCTGTTCTCCCTCTCCTCCTCCTCTCCTTCTCTTCTCCTTCTGTTCTCCCTCTCCTTCTCTTCTCCTTCTCTTCTCCTTCTGTTCTCCTTCTGTTCTCCCTCTCCTTCTCTTCTCCTTCTTCTCCCTTTCCTTCTCTTCCCCCTCTCCTTCTCTTCTCCTTCTCCTTCTCGTCTCCCTCTCCTTCTCTTCTCCCTCTCCTTCCCTTCTCCTTCTCTCCTTCCCTTCTCCTTCTCTTCTTCCTCTCCTTCTCTCCTTCCCCTCTCCTTCTCTTCTTCCTCTCCTTCTTTCCTTCCCTTCTCCTTCTCTTCTTCCTCTCCTTCTCTTCTTCCTCTCCTTCTCTCCTTCCCTTCTCCTTCTCTCCTTCTCTTCTCCTTCTGTTCTCCCCCTCTCCTTCTCTTCTCCTTCTTCTCCCTTTCCTTCTCTTCCCCCTCTCCTTCTCTTCTCCTTCTCCTTCTCGTCTCCCTCTCCTTCTCTTCTCCCTCTCCTTCCCTTCTCCTTCTCTCCTTCCCTTCTCCTTCTCTCCTTCCCTTCTCCTTCTCTCCTTCCCTTCTCCTTCTCTCCTTCCCTTCTCTTTCTCTTCTTCTTCTCCTTCTCTCCTTCCCTTCTCTTTCTCTTCTTCTTCTCCTTCTCTCCTTCCCTTCTCATTCTCTCCTTCCCTTCTCCTTCTCTCCTTCCCTTCTCCTTCTCTTCTTCCCTTCTCCTTCTCTTCTTCCTTCCTTCTCTTCTTCCTCTCCTTCTCTTCTTCCCTTCTCCTTCTCTCCTTCCCTTCTCATTCTCTTCTTCCCTTCTCCTTCTCTTCTTCCTCTCATCTCTCATTCCCTTCTCCTTCTCTCCTTCCCTTCTCCTTTTCTTCTCCTTCTCCTGCTCTTGTTCCTCTCCTTCTCTTCTCCATCTCCTTCCATTAATCCGTGAGCCTCCCAATCCTTTATTCCCCTTCAAAGAGACAACCGCCGCCCGTGACATCAGTCACAGGAAGTGAATCTTTAGCGTTGACTAATTCACATCGATCGCCTCCAGACAGGCTTAGCAGAAGAGAGGCAGGCAAGAGAAGAGGAGAGCCATTCCCGCACAGCCCAGTCTGGCTCCTGCTCTCTCTCTCTCTCCCCCCGCCTACAGAAAGAAAGAAATCCTCTCTCTCCACAATGAACAGATGCAGTCGTCAGCAGCTTTTATCTTCTCCCTCCACTTTTCCACTTCTCCACTCCTCCTCTGCTGCTCATTATCAAATGAATGTTACGAATATAATAGAAAGACACTACCCATTGACAGCACTGACCGTGCATAATGACACACACACACACACACACACACAGGGCCGACTGTGCATAATGATGTTTAACTGTGAGAAATTGATGAATAAATAACGTCTGGAGCACGGTGGAAAATCAACCGCTTTTCTCTAGTGTCTAGTCCGACTATATACAGTTGAAGTCTGAAGTTTACCTAGGTTGGAGTCATTAAAACTCCACACAAATTTCTTGTTAACAAACTATAGTTTTGGCAAGTCGGTTAGGACATCTACTTTGTGAATGACAAAGTGATTTAAGTAATTATTCCAACAATTGTTTTCAGACAAATGATTTCACTTTTAATTCACTGTATCACAATTCCAGTGGGTCAGAAGTTTACATACACTAACTTGACTGTGCCTTTAAACAGCTTGGAAAATTCCAGCAAATTATGTCATGGCTTTAGAAGCTTCTGATAGGCTAAATTAAATCATTTGAGTCAACTGGACGTGTACCTGTGGATGTATTTCAAGGCCTATCTTTAAACTACTTGCCTCAGTGCCTCTCTTTCTCCTAGAGATGGATGTACTTTGGTGTGAAAAGTGTGAATCAATCTCAGAACAACAGCAAAGGACCTTGTAAATGCTGGAGCAAACAGGTACAAAAGTATCTATATTCACAGTAAAACGAGTCCTATATCGACATAACCTGAAAGGCCGCTCAGTAAGGAAGAAGCCAGTAAGGAAGAAGTGGTGATCCTAACTGTCCTAGGCAGGGAATTTTTACTCGGATTGAATGTCAGGAATTGTGAAAAACTGAGTTTAAATGTATTTGGCTAAGGTGTATGTAAACTTCCCACTTCAACTGTAATTCTGAAGAATGCTCATTTAGAACAATCCCCTGGAACACCCAGGATTAGTATGGACTATTCGTATTCCTTGTAAACCACATATAATGGAACACCATCCACATGCACAGTATGTAAAACAGAACACTCTGAATTCTAGAAAGCTCCGGAATGCGGAGCCTTAAAATGTGAAAGCAAAAAAAAAGATCACTATATGATGTTACAATGAATTCTCTAAAGAACCTGCCCATTCCACAGAGTTCTCCACTGAGGATAGAGCTGTATAAGAGCTAGAATTTTAAAAAGTCTTTGTCAGTGAGAAGCAGAAGGGAGAGGTGCAGAAGCCCAACAACCTGTTCCACTCTTGGACATTTACAGACCTGTGGCAGGGAGTGTAAATCAACATGGCTTCCTTGTGGTTTTCAGTTCAGCCTGCAGTATAGTACTCTCTGATGAATAGCTAGTTCCTCTGTGTCAAATGTTTATAGCTAGTACCAAAATCAAGCAGGTGCAGGGTATGTAGAATATCATGAATAAAACAAGGAAAACACCAGCACACTGGATGCTCCCAAACGTTTAAAGAAGACATGGGTCCAAATGATGCTTGATTAAAACTTGATTCCCTGATTATCAACAGCTCTTCAAAACACAATATACTATAAGAGCTGTTTCTTTCTTGTACCTAATGAGCTTAGAGTGATTTACGTCCCAATCAAACCTTATTATTGGAAGGTACTGTCCGTGTGGCAGAGGGACTATCTGTCTGTCTGGGATCAGTCTGT